>NW_027309910.1:158059-206764 GCF_047496795.1 Chiloscyllium punctatum | reverse complement strand
GAGGAGAGAGAGAGGGAGAGACAGGAGAGAGGAGAGAGAGAGAGGGAGAGGGAGAGAGAGGAGAGAGAGGCAGAGAGAGAGGGAGAGAGGGGGGAGAGAGAGGGAGAGAGAGGAGAGAGGGAGAGAGCAGGGAGAGAGGGGAGGAGAGAGGGGGAGAGAGAGGAGAGAGAGGAGAGAGGGAGAGACAGGAGAGGGAGAGAGAGAGAGAGGGAGAGACAGGGAGAGAGGGGGAGGGAGAGAGGGGAGAGGAGAGGGAGAGAGAGAGAGACAGGGAGAGGGGAGGGAGAGAGGAGAGAGGAGAGAGAGGGAGAGAGGGAGAGAGGGAGAGAGGGAGAGAGGGGAGAGAGAGGGAGGGAGGAGAGGGGGGGAGAGAGGGGAGGGGAGAGAGGGGGGAGAGGGAGAGAGAGCAAGGGAGGAGAGAGGGAGAGGGGAGAGGGGGAAGGGAGGGAGAGAGGGTGAGAGGGAGAGAGAGAGGGGGGAGAGAGAGGGAGGGAGAGGGGGGAGAGGGAGGGAGAGGGGGGAGAGAGGGGAGGGAGAGAGGGGGGGAGAGGGAGAGAGAGCAGGGGAGAGAGGGAGAGGGAGAGGGAAGGGAGGGAGAGAGGGGAGAGGGGAGAGAGAGAGGGGGGAGAGAGGGAGAGAGAGAGGGAGAGAGAGAGGGAGGAGGGAGGGAGGAGAGGGGAGAGAGGGGAGGAGGGGGAGGGAGGGACAGGGGGAGGGGAGGGAGAGAGGGAGAGGGGTAGGGAGAGAGGGAGGAGAGAGGAGAGGGGGGGAGGGAGAGAGGGAGAGGGGAGGGAGAGAGAGGGAGAGGGGGGGAGAGAGGGAGAGAGGAGGAGGGGGAGGGCGAGGGGGAGGGAGAGGGGAAGAGAGGGAGAGAGAGAGAGAGGGGGGATGAGGGAGAGAGAGAGGGGGGGGAGAGGGAGAGAGAGAGAAGGGGAGGGGGAGGGCAAGGGGAGGAGAGGGGAGAGGGAGACAGGGGAGAGGGAGGCGAGGGAAGAGAGGGAGAGAGAGAGGGAGGGTGGGAGAGG
The DNA here is from genome assembly GCF_047496795.1 of Chiloscyllium punctatum. NCBI lineage: Eukaryota > Metazoa > Chordata > Chondrichthyes > Orectolobiformes > Hemiscylliidae > Chiloscyllium > Chiloscyllium punctatum. Next base: position 205,739 of record NW_027309910.1, on the reverse strand, counting down.
GGGAGAGAGGGAGAGAAGGAGAGGCGGAGGGAGGGAGGGAGAGAGAGGGAGTGAGGGGGGAGAGGGGGAGGGAGGGAGAGAGAGGGGAGAGACAGGGAGAGGGGGAGGGGGGAGCGAAGAGAGGGAGAGGGGGAGAGTGAGAGGGGAGGGAGAGAGGGGAGAGAGAGGGAGAGACAGGAGAGGGAGAGAGGGAGAGGGGGAGGGAGGGAGAGAGAAAGAGGGGGAGCGAGAGAGGGAGAGAGGGGGAGGAGGGAGGGGAGGGAGGGAGGGGAGAGGGAGGGAGGAGGGGAGGGAGGAGAGAGAGGGGAGAGGAGGGAGGGAGAGAGGGAGCGGGGAGGGAGGGACAGGGGGAGGGGGAGGGAGAGAGGGAGAGAGGGAGAGGGAGAGAGAGGGGGAGAGAGGGGGAGAGAGAGAGGGGGAGAGGGAGAGACAGGGATAGGGGGAGGGAGGGAGAGAGGGAGAGGGGGAGGGAGGGAGAGAGGGAGAGGGAGGGGGAGGGAGGGAGAGAGAGGGAGAGAGAGAGGGGGAGAGGAGGAGAGAGAGCGAGGGAGAGGGGAAAGGGAGAGAGGGAGAGGGAGAGAGGGAGAGGGAGAGAGGGAGAGGGGAGAGAGAGGGGAGAGGGAGAGGGAGGGGGGAAGAGGCAGGGGAGAGAGAGGGAGAGGGAGAGAGAGAGGGGGAGAGGGAGGGGGGAAGAGGGAGGGGGAGAGAGAGAGGGGGGAGAGGGAGGGGGGAAGAGGGAGGGGGAGAGAGAGAGTTTATAAACAACAACATTGGAGGAGATGCACATTATTCAAACAGGGGGAGAGGTCAAGGGACGGGGGAGTGGGGGGGGGGATAGGGGAGGGAGGGAAATAGGGAGGGGGGAGGGGGGAGGGGACAGGGAGGGGGTAATAGGGAGGAGATAATAGGGCGGGGGAGTATACCCTCCTCACCGATGCCCCCCACCCTCGGGGTGATCAGGATGCCCCCCCCCCTCACCGATACCCCCCAACTTCGGGGTGATCAGGAGGGTCCCCCCCCTCACTGATACCCCCCACCCTCGGGGTGATCAGGAGGGTCCCCCCCCCTCACCGATGTCCCCCACCCTCGGGGTGATCAGGAGGGTTCCCCCCCCCCCCCCCTCACCGATGCCCCCCACCCTCGGGGTGATCAGGACGGCCCCCCCCCCCCCCCCTCCTCACCGATGCCCCCCACCCTCGGGGTGATCAGGAGGGTCCTGACTCCCACCCGAGCGGCGGCAGCTGCTGCCTCGGTCCCAGCGTGTCCACCCCCCACCACGGTCACGTCGAAACCACCCTCGGGGCTCCCACTCCCCCCTCCCCAGCGCCGGGGGGGGGACACCACCGAGCGGGGGAGAGTGGGAGGGCGCAGCCTCCATCCCAGCAACATCCTGCCAGCGGGAGAACAGGAAACCGAGCCGAACGTCCTTCAGGCACAAGGGATAGTAGCAAAACAGGTGGGCCGAACGGCCTCCGTCCCAGATTCCTCGTTGCTCTGATCCTCCTGAAAATAATACAGAAATTCAGGATATTATCGACTGGAAAATCTTCCAATAATTCAGGATATTATTGACTGGAAAATATGACAGAAATTCAGGATAATATTGACTGGAAAATATTACAGAAATTCAGGATATTATCGACTGGAAAATCTTCCAATAATTCAGGATATTATCGACTGGAAAATATGACAGAAATTCAGGATATTATCGACTGGAAAATCTTCCAATAATTCAGGATATTATTGACTGGAAAATATGACAGAAATTCAGGATATTATTGACTGGAAAATATTACAGAAATTCAGGATATTATCGACTGGAAAATCTTCCAATAATTCAGGATATTATCGACTGGAAAATAATACAGAAATTCAGGATATTATCGACTGGAAAATCTTCCAATAATTCAGGATATTATCGACTGGAAAATATGACAGAAATTCAGGATATTATCGACTGGAAAATCTTCCAATAATTCAGGATATTATCGACTGGAAAATATTACAGAAATTCAGGATATTATCGACTGGAAAATATTCCAATAATTCAAGATATTATCGACTGGAAAATAATACAGAAATTCAGGATATTATTGACTGGAAAATATGACAGAAATTCAGGATATTATCGACTGGAAAATCTTCCAATAATTCAGGATATTATTGACTGGAAAATATGACAGAAATTCAGGATATTATCGACTGGAAAATCTTCCAATAATTCAGGATATTATTGACTGGAAAATATGACAGAAATTCAGGATATTATCGACTGGAAAATCTTCCAATAATTCAGGATATTATTGACTGGAAAATATGACAGAAATTCAGGATATTATCGACTGGAAAATCTTCCAATAATTCAGGATATTATTGACTGGAAAATAATACAGAAATTCAGGATATTATCGACTGGAAAATCTTCCAATAATTCAGGATATTATCGACTGGAAAACATGACAGAAATTCAGGATATTATCGACTGGAAAATCTTCCAATAATTCAGGATATTATTGACTGGAAAATAATACAGAAATTCAGGATATTATTGACTGGAAAATCTTCCAATAATTCAGGATATTATTGACTGGAAAATAATACAGAAATTCAGGATATTATTGACTGGAAAATCTTCCAATAATTCAGGATATTATCGACTGGAAAATAATACAGAAATTCAGGATATTATTGACTGGAAAATATTACAGAAATTCAGGATATTATCGACTGGAAAATCTTCCAATAATTCAGGATATTAGTGACTGGAAAATATTACAGAAATTCAGGATATTATCGACTGGAAAATCTTCCAATAATTCAGGATATTATTGACTGGAAAATATGACAGAAATTCAGGATATTATTGACTGGAAAATCTTCCAATAATTCAGGATATTATTGACTGGAAAATATTACAGAAATTCAGGATATTATCGACTGGAAAATAATACAGAAATTCAGGATATTATCGACTGGAAAATCTTCCAATAATTCAGAATATTATTGACTGGAAAATAATACAGAAATTCAGGATATTATTGATTGAGGGGATGTTAACCAGATAGAGTCAGAGATTACAGCACAGAAAGCCAGCTCATCCCTGCTGTCCCAGATATCCCAACCTAAATCTAGCCCCCGTCAGCCAGCACCCGGCCCATATCCCTCCAAACCACTGCTTATCCACGTCCCCCCATCTAGATGTCTGTTGTCATTGTACCAGCCTCCACCACTTCCTCTGGCAGCTCCTCCCACACACGTACCACCCCCCCGGGGGGAAACGTTACCCCTCAGGTCCCTTTCCCCTCTCCCCTTAAACCGACGCCCCTCTAGTTCTGGACTCCCCCACCCCAGGGGGGAAAAGACCTTGTCTATTTACCCTATCCATGTCCCCCTCGTGATTTTATAACCCTCTAGTTCTGGGCTCCCACCACCCCAGGGGGAAAAGACCTTGTCTATTTACCCTATCCATGTCCCCCTGGTGATTTTATAACCCTCTAGTTCTGGGCTCCCACCACCCCAGGGGGAAAAGACCTTGTCTATTTACCCTATCCATGTCCCCCTCGTGATTTTATAACCCTCTAGTTCTGGGCTCCCCCACCCCAGGGGGAAAAGACCTTGTCTATTTACCCTATCCATGTCACCCTTGTGATTTTATAAACCTCTATAAGGTCACCCCTCAGCCTCAGAGGAAATATTTAATTAATACAGAACCTTATTAAATACTGATTATTATTGAACGGGGAGATAATTATTTAATGCTGGTCTTTATTAAATACGGACGATTATTTAATTTGTAAATATTTAATAAATACAGACCCTTATTAAATACAGACTATTATTTAATGGGGAAATATTTAATTCATACAGACCCTTATTAAATACAGACTATTATTTAATGGGGAAATATTTAATTCATACAGAACCTTATTAAACACAGACTGTTATTTAATGGGGATATATTTAATTAAAACAGAACCTCATTAAACACTTTTATTTAATGGGGAAATATTTAATTAATACCGAACCGTATTAAACAATATTATTTAATGGGGAAATATTTAATTAATACAGTACCTTATTAAACATTATTCTTTAATGGGGTAATATTTAATTAATGCAGAAGCTTATTAAATACAGAATATTATTTAATTGGGGAAATATTTAATTAATACAGAACCTTATTAAACACAGACTGTTATTTAATGGGAAAGTATTTAATTAATACAGAACCTTATTAAGCACTGTTATTTAATGGGGAAATATTTAATTAATAAGGAACCGTATTAAACACTATTATGTAATGGGGAAATATTTAATTATACAGGACCTTATTAAACACAATTATGTAATGGGGAAATATTTAATTAAAACAGAACCTTTTAAAACACTATTATTTAATGGGGAAATATTTAATTAATACAGAACCTTATTAAACACTATTATTTAAGGGGGGAATATTTAATTAATACAGTACCTTATTAAACACAGACTATTATTTAATGGGGAAATATTTAATTAAAACAGAACATTAGTAACCACTATTATTTAATGGGGACATATGTAATTAATACAGAACAGTATTAAACACAGACTGTTATTTAATGGGGTAATATTTACTTAATACAGAACCTTCATAAACACAGACTGTTATTGAATGGAGAAATATTTAATTAATACAGCACCTTATTAAACACTATTATTTAATGGGAAGATATTTAATTAATACAGTACCTTATTAAACACAGACTATTATTTAATGGGGAAATAATTAATTAATACAGAACCGTATTAAAGACAGACTGTTATGAAATCGGGAAATATTTAATTAATACAGAACCCTATTAAACACAGACTGTTACTTCATGGGGAAATATTTAATTAATACAGTACCTTATTAAACCCTATTATTTAATGGGGAAAAATTTAAATAATGCAGAACCTTATTAAACACAGTCTATTATTAAATGGGGACATATTTAATTAATACAGAACCTTATTAAACACAGACTGTTCTTTAATGTGGTAATATTTAATTAATACAGAGCCTTATTAAACAGGACTATATAATGGGGAAATATTTAATTAATACAGAAGCTAATTAAACACTATTATTTAATGTGGTAATATTTAATTAATACAGGACCTTATTAAACAATATGATTTAATGGGGAAATATTTAACAAATACAGGTCCTTATTAAACACTATTAATTAATGGGGACATATTTAACTAATACAGGACCTTAATAAACACTATTATATAATGGCTAAATATTTAATTAATACAGAACCTTATTAAACACTATTATTTAATGGGAAAATATTTAATTAATACAGTACCTTATTAAACACAGACTGTTATTTAATGGGGAAATATTTCATTCTTCCAGAACCTTAGTGAACACTACAAGCTAATGGAGAAATATTTAATTAATACAGAATCTTATTAAACACAGACTGTCACTTAATGGGGTAATATTTAATTAATACAGAACCTTATTAAACACTATTATTTAATGGGAAAATATTTAATTAATACAGTACCTTATTAAACACAGACTGTTATTTAATGGGGAAATATTTCATTCTTCCAGAACCTTAGTGAACACTACAAGCTAATGGAGAAATATTTAATTAATACAGAATCTTATTAAACACAGACTGTCACTTAATGGGGTAATATTTAATTAATACAGAACCTTATTAAACACTATTATTTAATGGCATAATATTTAATTAATACTGAACCTTATTAAACACTATTATTAAATGGGGAAATATTTAATTATTACAGGACCTTATTAAACACTATTAATTAATGGGGAAATATTTAATTAATGCAGGACCTTATTAAACACTATTAATTAATGGGGAAATATTTAATTAATACAGAACCTTATTAAACACAGACTGTTATTTAATGGGGAAATTTTTAATTAATACGGAACAGTATTAAAAACAGACTGTTATTTAATGGTGAAATATTTAATTAATTCAGAACCTTATCAAACACTATTATTTAATGGGGAAATATGTAATTAATACAGAACCTTATTAAACACAGACTGTTATTTAATGGGGAAATATTTAATTAATACAGTACCTTATTAAACACTATTCGTTAATGGGGAAATATTTAATTAATACAAAACCTTATTAAACACAGACTGCTATTTAATGGGGGAATATTTAATTAATACGGAACAGTATTAAACACTATTACTGAATGGAGAAATATTTAATGAATACAGAACCTTATTAAACACTATTAATTAATGGGGACATATTTAATTAATACAGCACCTTATTAAACACTATTATTTAATGGGAAAATATTTAATTAATACAGTACCAGATGAGACATAGACTATTATTTAATGGGGAAATATTTAATTAATACAGGACCTTATTAAACACTATTATATAATGGGGACATATTTTATTAATATAGCACCTTATTCAACACTATTATTTAATGGGAAAATATTTAATTAATACAGTACCTTATTTAACACAGACTATTATTTAATGGGGAAATATTTAATTAATACAGAACCTTATTAAACAATATTATATAATGGGGAACTATTTAACTAATACAGATCCTTATTAGAGACAGACTGTTATGAAATGGGGAAATATTTAATTAATACAGAACACTATTAAACACAGACTGTTACTTCATGGGGAAATATTTAATTAATACAGAACCTTATTAAACACTGTTATTTAATGGCAAAATATTTAATTAATATAGCACCTTATTAAACACTAATATTTAATGGGAAGATATTTAATTAATACAGTACCTTATTAAATACACACTATGATTTAATGGGGAAATATCTAATTAATACAGAACAATATTAAACACTATTATATAATGGGGAAATATTTGATTAATACAGAACCTTATTAAACACTATTATTTAATGGGGAAATATTTAAATATACAGAACCTTATTAAACACAATTATTTAATGGGGAAATATTTAAATATAGAGAACCTTATTAAGCACTATTATTTAAAGGGGAAATATTTAATTAATACAGAACCTTATTAAACACAGACTGTTCTGTAATGGGGAAATATTCAATTAATACAGAACCTTATTAAACACTATTATTTAATGGCTAAATATTTAATTATACAGAGCCTTATTAAACACAGACTGTTCTTTAATGGGGAAATACTTAATTAATACAGAACCTTATTAAACATTGTTATTTCATGGGGACATATTTAATTAATACAGAACCTTATTAAACACTATTATTTAATAGCAACATATTTAATTAATGCGGAACCTTATTAAACAGTATTATTTAATGGGGAAATATTTAATTAATACAGAACTTTATTAAACACTATTATTTAATGGGGACATATATAATTAATACAGCACCTTATTAAACACAGACTGCTATTTAATGGGGAAATATTTAATTAATACAGGACATTAATAAATACAGACTGCTATTTAATGGGGAAATATTTAATGAATACTGAAACTTATTAAACATTATTATTTAATGCAGAAATATTTAATGGATACAGAACTTTATTAAAAACTATTGATTAATGGGGACATATTTAATTAATACAGGACCTTATGAAACACTATTATTTAATGGGAAAATATTTAATTAATACAGCACCTTATTAAACACAAACTATTATTTAATGGGGAAATATTTAATTAAAACAGAACATTATTAAACACTATTATTTAATGGGGACATGTGTAATGAATACAGAACCTTATTAAACACAGACTGTTATTTAATGGGAAAGTATTTAATTAATACAGAACCTTATTAAGCACTGTTATTTAATGGGGAAATATTTAATTAATAAGGAACCGTATTAAACACTATTATGTAATGGGGAAATATTTAATTATACAGGACCTTATTAAACACAATTATGTAATGGGGAAATATTTAATTAAAACAGAACCTTTTAAAACACTATTATTTAATGGGGAAATATTTAATTAATACAGAACCTTATTAAACACTATTATTTAAGGGGGGAATATTTAATTAATACAGTACCTTATTAAACACAGACTATTATTTAATGGGGAAATATTTAATTAAAACAGAACATTAGTAACCACTATTATTTAATGGGGACATATGTAATTAATACAGAACAGTATTAAACACAGACTGTTATTTAATGGGGTAATATTTACTTAATACAGAACCTTCATAAACACAGACTGTTATTGAATGGAGAAATATTTAATTAATACAGCACCTTATTAAACACTATTATTTAATGGGAAGATATTTAATTAATACAGTACCTTATTAAACACAGACTATTATTTAATGGGGAAATAATTAATTAATACAGAACCGTATTAAAGACAGACTGTTATGAAATCGGGAAATATTTAATTAATACAGAACCCTATTAAACACAGACTGTTACTTCATGGGGAAATATTTAATTAATACAGTACCTTATTAAACCCTATTATTTAATGGGGAAAAATTTAAATAATGCAGAACCTTATTAAACACAGTCTATTATTAAATGGGGACATATTTAATTAATACAGAACCTTATTAAACACAGACTGTTCTTTAATGTGGTAATATTTAATTAATACAGAGCCTTATTAAACAGGACTATATAATGGGGAAATATTTAATTAATACAGAAGCTAATTAAACACTATTATTTAATGTGGTAATATTTAATTAATACAGGACCTTATTAAACAATATGATTTAATGGGGAAATATTTAACAAATACAGGTCCTTATTAAACACTATTAATTAATGGGGACATATTTAACTAATACAGGACCTTAATAAACACTATTATATAATGGCTAAATATTTAATTAATACAGAACCTTATTAAACACTATTATTTAATGGGAAAATATTTAATTAATACAGTACCTTATTAAACACAGACTGTTATTTAATGGGGAAATATTTCATTCTTCCAGAACCTTAGTGAACACTACAAGCTAATGGAGAAATATTTAATTAATACAGAATCTTATTAAACACAGACTGTCACTTAATGGGGTAATATTTAATTAATACAGAACCTTATTAAACACTATTATTTAATGGGAAAATATTTAATTAATACAGTACCTTATTAAACACAGACTGTTATTTAATGGGGAAATATTTCATTCTTCCAGAACCTTAGTGAACACTACAAGCTAATGGAGAAATATTTAATTAATACAGAATCTTATTAAACACAGACTGTCACTTAATGGGGTAATATTTAATTAATACAGAACCTTATTAAACACTATTATTTAATGGCATAATATTTAATTAATACTGAACCTTATTAAACACTATTATTAAATGGGGAAATATTTAATTATTACAGGACCTTATTAAACACTATTAATTAATGGGGAAATATTTAATTAATGCAGGACCTTATTAAACACTATTATTTAATGGGGGCATATTTAATTAATACAGGACCTTATTAAACACTATTGTTTAATGGGGTAATATTTAATTAATACAGGACTTTAATAAACACTATTATTTAATGGGGCAATATTTTATTAATACAGAACCTTGTTAAACACTATTATTTAATGGGGCAATATTTAATTAATACAGTACCTTATTAAACACAGACTATTATTTAATGGGTAAAAATTAATTAATACAGAACCCTACTGAAGACAGACTGTTATGAAATCGGAAAATATTTTATTAATACAGAACCCTATTAAACACAGACTGTTAATTCACGCAGAAGTCTTTAATTAATACAGTACCTTATTAAGCACTATTATTTAATGGGGAGAAATTTAAATAATGCAGAACCTTATTAAACACAGACTATTATTAAATGGAGAAATATTTAATTAATACAGAACCTTATTAAACACTATTATATAATGGGGGCATATTCAATTCATTCAGGACTTTAATAAACACTATTATTTAATGGGGCAATATTTAATTAATACAGCACCTTATTAAACACTATTATTTAATGGGGCAATATTTAATTAAAACAGCAACTTATTAAATACTATTATTTAATGGGAAACTATTTAATTAATACAGTACCTTATTAAACACAGACTATTATTTAATGGGGAATATTTAATTAATACAGAACCTTATTAAACACTATTATTTAATGGGGTAATATTTAATTAATACAGAACCCTATTAAACACTATTATTCAATTGGGACATATTTAATAAATACAGGATCTTATTAAACAATATGATTTAATGGGGTAATATTGTATTAATACAGAACCTTATTAAACACAGACTATTATTTAATGGGGAAATATTTAATTAATGTAGAACCGTATTAAACACTATTATTTAATAGCAACTGATTTAATTAATATGGAACCTTATCAGATAGTATTATTTAATGGGGGCATATTTAATTAATACAGCACCTTATTAAACACTATTATTTAATGGGGAAATATTTAATTAATACAAAACCTTATTAAACACTATTATTTACTGGGGACATAGTTAATTAATATAGCACCTTATTAAACAAGATTATTTAATTGGAAGATATTTAATTAATACAGTACCTTATTAAACACAGACTATTATTTCATGGGGATATATTTAATTAATACAGAACCGTACTAAAGACAGACTGTTATTAAATGGGGAAATATTTAATTAATACAGAACCTTATTAAACACTATTATTTAATGGGGAAATATTTAATTAATACAGTACCTTATTAAACACTGTTATTTAATGGGGACAGATTTAATTAACACAGAACCTTATTAAACACTATTATTTAATGCGAAAATATTTAATTAATACAGTACCTTATTAAACACAGACTGTTATTTAATGGGGAAATATTTAATTAATACAGAACCTTATTAAACATTGTTATTTAATGGGGACAGATTAAGTTAATACAGAACCTTACAAAACACTATTATTTAGTGGGGACATATTTAATTAATACAGAACCTTATTAAACACTATTAATTAATGGGGAAATAATTAAATAATGCAGAACCTTATTAAACACAGACTATTATTAAATGGGGAAATATTTAATTAATACAGAACCTTATTAAAGAATATTATTTAATGGGGCAATATTTAATTAATACAGCACCTTATTAAACACTATTATTCAATGGGGAAATATTTAATTAATACAGTGCCATATTAAACACAGACTGTTATTTAATGCAGAAGTATTTAATTAATACAGCACATTATTAAACACTATTATTTAATGGGGCAATATTTAAATAATACAGCAACTTATTAAACACAGACTGTTATTTAATGGGGAAATAATTAATTAATACAGAATCTTATTAAAGACAGACTGTTATGAAATCGGGAAATATTTAATTAATACAGAACCCGATTAAACATAGACTGTTACTTCATGGGGAAATATTTAATTAATACAGTACCTTATTAAACACTATTATTTAATGGGGAGAAATTTAAATAATGCAGAAGCTTATTAAACACAGACTATTATTAAATGGGGAAATATTTAATTAATACAGAACCTTATTAAACACTATTATTTAATGGGGGCATATTCAATTCATACAGAACCTTATTAAACACAGACTGTTACTTAATGGGGAAATATTCAATTAATGCAGAACCTTATTAAACACTATTATTTAATGGGGAAATATTTAATTAATACAGAACCTAATTAAACACTATTATTCAATGGGGACATATTTAATTAATACAGGACCTTATTAAACACTATTAATTAATGGGGACATACTTAATTAATGCAGGACCTTAATAAACACTATTATTTAATGGCAAAATATTTAATTAATACAGCACCGTATTCAACACTATTATTTAATGGGGAAATATTTAATTAATACAGTACCATATTAAACACAGACTGTCATTTAATGCAGAAATATTTAATTAATACAGAACCTTATTAAACACTATTATTTAAAGGGGACATATTTAATTAATACAGCACCTTATTCAACACTATTATTTAATGGGGAAATATTTAATTAATACAGAACCTTATTAAACACAGGCTGTTATTTAATGTGGAAATATTTAATTAATACAGAACTTTATTAAACACTATTATATGATGGGGAAATATTTAATTAATATAGAACCTTATTAAAGACAGACTGTTATTAGATGTGGAAATATTTAATTAATACAGAACCCTATTAAACACAGACTGTTACTTAATGGGGAAATATTTAATTAATACAGAACCTTATTAAATACAGACTATTATTTAATGGTGAATTATTGAATTAATACAGAACCTTATTAAACAATATTATTTAATGGGGAAATATTTAATTAATACAGAAGCTAATTAAACACTATTATTTAATGGGGTAATATTTAATTAATACAGAACCCTATTAAACACGATTATTCAATTGGGACATATTTAATTATTACAGTACCTTATTAAACACTATTATTTAATGGGGATGTATTTAATTATTTCAGGACCTTATTAAACAATACGATTTAATGGGTTAATATTTCATTATTGCAGTACCTTATTAAACACTATTATTTAATGGGGACATATTTAATAAATACAGGATCTTATTAAACAATATGATTTAATGGGGTAATATTTAATTAATACAGAACCTTATTAAACACTATTATTTAATGGGGAAATATTTAACAAATACAGGTCCTTATTAAACACTATTAATTAATGGCAAAATATTTAATTAATACAGAACCTTATTAAACACTATTATTTAATGGCAAAATATTTAATTCATACAGAACCTTATTAAACACTATTATTTAATGGGGACAGACTTAATTAATACAGCACCTTATTAAACACTATTCTTTAATGGGGACATATTTAATTAATACAGAACCTTATTAAACACTATTATTTAATGGGGACATATGTAATTAATACAGAACCTTATTAAACACAGACTGTCATTTAATGGGGTAATATTTAATTAAAACAGAACCTTATTAAACACTGTTATTTAATGGGGACAGATTAAATTAATACAGAACCTTACAAAACACTATTATTTAGTGGGGACATATTTAATTAATACAGTACCTTATTAAACACTATTATTTAATGGGGAGAAATTTAAATAATGCAGAACCTTATTAAACACAGACTATTATTAAATGGGGAAATATTTAATTAATACAGAACCTTATTAAAGACTATTATTTAATGGGGACATATTTAATTATTAAACTTCCTTATTTAACACTATTATTTAATGGGGAAATATTTAATTAATATAGAACCTTATTAAACACAGACTGTTATTTAATGGGGTCATATTTAATTTAAACAGCAGCTTATTAAACACTATTATTTAACGGGGCCATATTTAAATAATACAGCACCTTATTCAACACTATTATTCAATGGGGAATTATTTAATTAATACAGTGCCATATTAAACACAGACTGTTATTTAATGCAGAAATATTTAATTAATACAGAACCTTATTAAACACTATTATTTAATGGGGCAATATTTAATTAATACAGAACCTTATTAAACACGATTATTTAATGAGAAAATATTTAATTAATACAGAACCTTATTAAACACAGACTATTATTTAATGGGGAAATAATTAATTAATACAGAATCTTATTAAAGACAGACTGTTATGAAATCAGGAAACATTTAATTAATACGGAACCCTATTAAACACAGACTGTTACTTCATGGGGAAATATTTAATTAATACAGGACCTTAATAAACACTATTATATAATGGCTAAATATTTAATTAATACAGAACCTTATTAAACACTATTATTAAATGGGTAAATATTTAATTAATATAGTACCATATTAAACACAGACTATTATTTAATGGGGATATATTTAATTAATACAGAACCTTATTAAACACTATTATTTAATGGGGACATAGTTAATTAATATAGCACCATATTAAACAAGATTATTTAATTGGAAGATATTTAATTAATACAGTACCTTATTAAACACTGACTATTATTTCATTGGGATATATTTAATTAATACAGAAACTTATTAAACAATATTATATACTTGGGAAATATTGAATTAATACAGAACCGTACTAAAGACAGACTGTTATTAAATGGGGAAATATTTAATTAATACAGAACCCTATTAAACACAGACTGTTACTTCATGGGGAAATATTCAATTAATACAGTACCTTATTGAACACTACTATTTAATGGGGAAATATTTAATTGATGCAGAACCTTATTAAACACTATTATTTCATGGGGAAATATTTAATTAATACAGAACCTTATTAAACACAGACTGTTCTTTAATGGGGAAATACTTAATTAATACAGAACCGTATTAAACACAGACTGTCATTTAATGGGGTAATATTTAATTAATTCAGAACCTTATTAAACATTGTTATTTCATGGGGACATATTTAATTAATACAGAACCTTATTAAACACTATTATTTAATAGCAACATATTTAATTAATGCGGAACCTTATTAAACAGTATTATTTAATGGGGTAATATTTAATTAATACAGAACCTTATTAAACAATATTATTTAATGGGGTATATTTAATTAATACAGAACTTTATTAAACACTATTCTTTAATGCGGTAATATTTAATTAATACAGAACCTTATTAAACAGTATTATTTAATGGGGTATATTTAATTAATACACAACTTTATTAAACACTATTATTTAATGGGGTAATATTTAATTAATACAGAACCTTATTAAACACTATTATTTAATGGGGACATATATAATTAATACAGCACCTTATTAAACACAGACTATTATTTAATGGCGAAATATGTAATTCATCTAGAAACTTTTAAAAGACATACTGTTATTTAATGGGAAAATATTTATTTAATACAGAACCTTACTAAACACTATTACTTAATGGGGACTTATTTAATTATTACAGTACCTTATTAAACACTATTATTTAATGGGAAAATATTTAATTAATACAGGACCTTATTAAACACAGACTGCTATTTAATGGGGAAATATTTAATGAATACTGAAACTTATTAAACATTATTATTTAATGCGGAAATATTTAATGGATACAGAACCTTATTAAAAACTATTGATTAATGGGGACATATTTAATTAATACAGGACCTTATGAAATACTATTATTTAATGGCGAAATATTTAATTAATACAGCACCTTATTCAACACTATTATTTAATGGAGAAATATTTAAATAATACAGAATATTATTAAACACAGTCTGTTATTTAATGCGGAAATATTTAATTAATATAGAACCTTATTAAACACTATTATTTAATGGGGAAATATTTAATTAATGCAGCACCTTATTCAACACTATTATTTAATGGAGAAATATTTAAATAATACAGAACATTATTAAACACAGTCTGTTATTTAATGCAGAAATATTTAATTAATATAGAACCTTATTAAACACTATTATTTGATGGGGAAATATTTATTAATACAGAACCCGATTAAACACAGACTATTATTTAATCGGGAAATATTTAATTAATACCGAACTTTATTAAACACTATTATTTGATGGGGAAATATTTAATTAATACAGAACCTTATTAAAGACAGACTGTTATGAAATGGGGAAATATTTAATTAATACAGAACCTTATTAAAAACAGTCTGTTACTTCATTGGGAAATATATAATTATTACAGTACATTGTTAAACACTATTATTTAAAGGAGACATATTTATTAATACAGAACCCAATTAAACACAGACTATTATTTAATCGGGAAATATTTAATTAATACAGAACCTTATTAAACACTATTATTTAATGGGAAAATATTTAATTAATACAGAACCTTATTAAACAGGACTATATAATGGGGAAATATTTAATTAATACAGAACCTTACTAAAGATAGACTGTTATGAAATGGGGAAATATTTAATTAATACAGAACCTTACTAAAGACAGACTGTTATTTAATGGTGAAATATTTAATTAATACAGAACCTTATCAAACACTATTATTTCATGAGGAAATATTTAAATATACAGAACCTTATTAAACACAATTATTTAATGGGGAAATATTTAATTCATACAGAACCTTATTAAGCACTATTATTTAAAGGGGAAATATTTAATTAATACAGAACCTTATTAAACACAGAGTGTTCTTTAAAGGGGAAATATTCAATTAATACATAACCTTATTAAACACTATTATTTAATGGGCAAATATTTAATTTATACAGAACCGTATTATACACAGACTGTCATTTAATGGGGAAATATTTAATTAATAGAAAACCTTATTAAACACTGTTATTTCATGGGGACATATTTAATTAATACAGAACCTTCTTAAACAGTATTATTTAATAGCAACATATTTAATTAATATAGAACCTTATAAAATACTATTATTTAATGGGAAAATATTTAATTAATACAGCACCTTATTAAACACAGACTATTATTTAATGGGGAAATATTTAATTAAAACAGAACATTATTAAACACTATTATTTAATGGGGACATATTTAATTAATACAGAACCTTATTAAACACAGACTATTATTTAATGGGGAAATATTTAATTAAAACAGAACAATAGTAACCACTATTATTTAATGGGGACATATGTAATTAATACAGAACCTTATTAAACACAGACTGTTATTTAATGGGGAAATATTTAATTAATACAGAACATTAGTAACCACTATTATTTAATGGGGACATATGTAATTAATACAGAACAGTATTAAACACGGACTGTTATTTAATGGGGTAATATTTACTTAATACAGAACCTTCATAAACACAGACTGTTATTGAATGGAGAAATATTTAATTAATACAGCACCTTATTAAACACAGACTATTATTTAATGGGGAAATAATTAATTAATACAGAACCGTATTAAAGACAGACTGTTATGAAATCGGGAAATATTTAATTAATACAGAACCCTATTAAACACAGACTGTTACTTCATGGGGAAATATTTAATTAATACAGTACCTTATTAAACCCTATTATTTAATGGGGAAAAATTTAAATAATGCAGAACCTTATTAAACACAGTCTATTATTAAATGGGGACATATTTAATTAATACAGAACCTTATTAAACACAGACTGTTCTTTAATGTGGTAATATTTAATTAATACAGAGCCTTATTAAACAGGACTATATAATGGGGAAATATTTAATTAATACAGAAGCTAATTAAACACTATTATTTAATGTGGTAATATTTAATTAATACAGGACCTTATTAAACAATATGATTTAATGGGGAAATATTTAACAAATACAGGTCCTTATTAAACACTATTAATTAATGGGGACATATTTAATTAATACAGGACCTTAATAAACACTATTATATAATGGCTAAATATTTAATTAATACAGAACCTTATTAAACACTATTATTTAATGGAGAAATATTTAATTAATACTGAACCTTATTAAACACTATTATTAAATGGGGAAATATTTAATTAATATAGAACCTTATTAAACACTATTATTTAATGGGGAAATATTTAATTAATACAGAACCTTATTAAAGACAGACTGTTATGAAATGGGGAAATATTTAATTAATACAGAACCTTATTAAACACTATTAATTAATGGGGAAATATTTAATTAATACAGGACCTTATTAAACACTATTATTTAATGGAGGCATATTTAATTAATACAGGACTTTAATAAACACTATTATTTAATGGGGCAATATTTAATTAATACAGAACCTTGTTAAACACTATTATTTAATGGGGCAATATTTAATTAATACAGAACCTTATTAAACACTATTATTTAATGGGGAAATATTTAATTAATACAGTACCTTATTAAACACAGACTATTATTTAATGGGGAATAATTAATTAATACAGAACCCTATTGAAGACAGACTGTTATGAAATCGGAAAATATTTTATTAATACAGAACCCTATTAAACACAGACTGTTACTTCACGCAGAAATATTTAATTAATACAGTACCTTATTAAGCACTATTATTTAATGGGGAGAAATTTAAATAATGCAGAACCTTATTAAACACAGACTATTATTAAATGGAGAAATATTTAATTAATACAGAACCTTATTAAACACTATTATATAATGGGGGCATATTCAATTCATACAGGACATTAATAAACACCATTATTTAATGGGGCAATATTTAATTAATACAGCACCTTATTCCACACTATTATTTAATGCGGAAATATTTAATTAATACAGAACCTTATTAAACACTATTATTTAATGGGGCAATATTTAATTAAAACAGCAACTTATTAAATACTATTATTTAATGGAAAACTATTTAATTAATACAGTACCTTATTAAACACCGACTATTATTTAATGGGGAAATATTTAATTAATACGGTACCTTATTAAACACAGACTATTTTTTAATGGGGAATAATTAATTAATACAGAACCCTATTAAAGACAGACTGTTATGAAATCGGAAAATATTTTATTAATACAGAACCCTATTAAACACAGACTTACTTCATGCGGAAATATTTAATTATACAGTACCTTATTAAACACTATTATTTAATGGAGAGAAATTTAAATAATGCAGAACCTTATTAAACACAGACTATTATTAAATGGAGAAATATTTAATTAATACAGAACATTATTAAACACTATTATTTAATGGGGGCATATTCAATTCATACAGAACCTTATTAAACTCAGACTGTTACTTAAAGGGGAAATATTCAATTAATACAGAACCTTATTAAACACTATTATTTAATGGGGAAATATTTAATTAATACAGAACCTTATTAAACACTATTATTTAATGGGGAAATATTTAATTAATACAGTACCTTATTAAACACTGTTATTTAATGGGGACAGATTTAATTAACACAGAACCTTATTAAACACTATTATTTAATGCGAAAATATTTAATTAATACATTACCTTATTAAACACAGACTGTTATTTAATGGGGAAATATTTAATTCATACAGAACCTTATTGAACACCACTATTTAATGGGGAAATATTTCAGTAATACAGAACCTTATTAAACACAGAATGTCATTTAATGGGTTAATATTTAATTAATACAGAACCTTATTAAACACTATTATTTAATGGGGACAGATTAAATTAATACAGAACCTTACAAAACACTATTATTTAGTGGGGACATATTTAATTAATACAGAACCTTATTAAACACAATTATTTAATGGGGAAATAATTAAGTAATGCAGAACCTTATTAAACACAGACTATTATTAAATGGAGAAATATTTAATTAATACAGAACCTTATTAAAGACTATTATTTAATGGGGACATATTTAATTATTAAACTGCCTTATTTAACACTATTATTTCATGGGGAAATATTTAATTAATACAGGACCTTATTAAACACTCTTATTTAATGGGGTAGTATTTAATTAATACATAACCTTATTAAACACAGACTGTCATTTAATGGGGTCATATTTAATTAAAACAGAACCTTATTAAACATTATTATTTAATGGGGCAATATTTAATTAATACAGCACCTTATTAAACACTATTATTCAATGGGGATATATTTAATTAATACAGTGCCATATTAAACACAGACTGTTATTTAATGCAGAAATATTTAATTAATACAGTACCTTATTAAGCACAGACTATTATTTCATGGGGATATATTTAATTAATACAGACACTTTTTAAACAATATTATATACTTGGGAAATATTTAATTAATACAGAACCGTACTAAAGACAGACTGTTATTAAATGGGGAAATATTTACTTAATACAGAACCTTATTAAACACAATTATTTAATGGGGCAATTTTTAATTAACACAAAACCTTATTAAATACTATTATTTAGTGGGGTAATATTTAGTTAATACAGAACCTTATTAAACGGTGTTTTTTTAATGGGGACATATTTAATTAATACAGAACCTTATTAAACACTATTATTTAATGGCAACATATTTAATTAATACGGAACCTTTCTAAACAGTATTATTTAATGGGGGCATATATATTTAGTACAGAAGCTTCTTAAACACTATTATTTAATGGGGAAATATTTAATTAATACTGAACCTTATTAAACACGATTATTTAATGGGGAATATTTAATTAATACAGAACCTTATTAAACACAGACTGTTATTTAATGGGGTAATATTTAATTAATACTGAACCTTCTTAAACACAGACTGTTACTTAATGGGGAAAGATTTAATTAATACTGAACCTTAGAAAAAAAACTATTATTGAATGGAGACATATTTAATGAATACAGAACCTTATTAAACACTATTAGATAATGGGGACCTATTTTATTAACCCATGACATTACTAAACACTATTATTTAATGGCGAAATATTTAGTTAATACATCACCTTATTAAACACTATTATTTAATGGGGACATAGTTAATTAATATAGCACCTTATTAAACAAGATTATTTAATGGGAAGATGTTTAATTAATACAGTACCTTATTAAACACAGACTATTATTTCATGGGGATACATTTAATTAATACAGAAACTTATTAAACAATATTATATACTTGGGAAATGTTTAATTAATACAGAACCGTACTAAAGACAGACGGTTATTAAATGGAGGAAATATTTAATTAATACAGAATCTTATTAAACACTGCTATTAAATGGGGAAATATTTAATTAATACAGAAACTTATTAAACACTACTATTTAATGTGGAAATATTTAATTATACAGAACCTTATTAAACACAATTATTTAATGGGGAAATACTTAATTTGTACAGAACCTTATGAAACACTATTTAATGGGGAAATATTTAATTAATACAGTACCCTATTAAACACAGACTGTTCTTTAATGGGGAAATATGCAATTAATACAGAACCTAATTAAACACTATTATTTAATGGGGAAATATTTAATTAATACAGAACCTTATTAAACACTATTAATTAATGGGGAAATATTTCATTAATACAGCACCTTATTAAACACTATTATTTAATGGGGACATATGTAATTAATACAGAACCGTTTAAACACTATTATTTAATGGGGAAATATTTAATTAATACAGAACCTTGTTAAACACTATTATTTAATGGGGAAATATTTAATTAATACAGAACCTTATTAAACACAGACTGTTCTTTCATGATGAAATATTTAATTAATACAGAACACTATTAAACACTATTAGTTAATGGGGAAATATTTAATTAATACAAAACCTTATTAAACACAGACTGATATTTAATGGGGAAATATTTAATTCATACAGAACCTTATTAAACAGTATTATTTAATGGGGAAATTTTTAATTCATGCAGAACCTTATGAAACACAGACTGTCATTTAATGGGGACATATTTATTTAATACAGAACCTTATTAAACACTATTATTAAATGGGAAAATATTTAATTAATACAGAATCTTATTAAACACTATTATTTAAGGGGGACATATTGAATTAATACCAAACCCTATTAAACACAGACTGTTACTTCATGGAGAAATATTTATTTAATACAGAACCTTATTAAACACTATTATTTAATGGGGAAATATTTAATTAATGCAGAACCTTATTAAACACTATTAGTTAATGGTGAAATATTTAATTAATACAGAATCTTATTAAACACTATTATTTAATGGGGAAATAATTAATTAATACCGAACCTTATTAAACACAGACTGTTATTTCATGGAGAAATATTTATTTAATACAGAACCTTAATAAACACAGACTGTTATTTAATGGGGTTATATTTAATTAATACAGAACCTTATTAAACACTGTTATTTAATGGGGAAATATTTAATTAATACAGAACCTAATTAAACACTCTTATTAATGGGGATATATTTAATGAATAGAGGACCTTAATAAACACTACTATTGAAAGGCGAAATATTTAATTAACACAGCACCTTATTAAACACTATTATTTAACGGGAAAATATTTAATTAATATAGTACCTTATCAAACACAGAATATTATTTAATGGGGAAATATTTAATTAATACAGAACCTTATTAAACACAATTATATAATAGGGAAATATTTAATTAATACAGAAACTTATTAAAGACAGACTGTTATTAAACTGGGAAATATTTAATTAATACAGAACCGTATTAAACACAGACTGTTATTTCATGGGGAAATATTTAATTAATTCAGAACATTTTTAAACACTGTTATTAAATGGGGAAATATTCAATTAATACAGAACCTTATTGAACACTATTATTTCAAGGGGTAATATTTAATTAATACAGAACCTTATTAAACACAGAGTGTTATTTAATGGGGATATATTTAATTAAACAGAACCTTATTAAACACAGACTGTTATTTAATCGCGAAATGTTTAATTAATACAGGACATTAATAAACACTATTATTTAAAGGCGAAATATTTAATTAATACAGCACCTTATTAAACACTATTATTTAATGGGAAAATATTTAATTAATACAGTACCTTATCAAACACAGAATATTATTTAATGGGGAAATATTTAATTAATACTGAACCTTATTAAACACTATTATTTAATGGGGAAATATTTAATTAATACAGAACCTAATTAAACACTATTAATTATTGGGGACATATTTAATTAATACAGGACCTTGATAAACACTATTATTTAATGGGGTAATATTTAATTAATACAGCACCTTATTAAACACTATTATTTCATGGGAAAATATTTAATTAATACAGTACCTTATCAAACACAGACTATTATTTAATGGGGAAATATTTAATTAATACAGAACCTTATTAAACACAATTATATAATGGGGAAATAATTAATTAATACAGAAACTTATTAAAGACAGACTGTTATTAAATTGGGAAATATTTAATTAATACAGAACCGTATTAAACACAGACTGTTACTTAATGGGGAAATATTCAATTAATACAGAACCTTATTAAACACTATTATTTAATGGGGAAATATTTAATTAATACAGAACGTTATTAAACACTATTATTTAATGTGGAAATATATAATTAGTACAGAAACTTATAAAACACAGACTGTTATTTAATGGGGAAATATTTAATTAATATATAACCTTATTAAACACAGACTGTTATTTAATGGGGAAATATTTAATTATTCAGAACATTATTAAACACAATATTTAATGGGGACATATTTAATTAATACTGAACCTTAATAAACACTATTATTTAATGGAGAAATATTTAATTAATGCAGAACCTTATTAAACACTATTATTTAATGGGGAAATATTTAATTAATACAGAACCTTATTAAACACTATTATTTAATGGGGAAATATTTAATTATTCAGAACATTATTAAACACAATATTTAATGGGGATATATTTAATTAATACTGAACCTTAATAAACACTATTATTTAATGGAGAAATATTTAATTAATGCAGAACCTTATTAAACACTATTATTTAATGGGGACATATTTAATTAATACAGCACCTTATTTAACACTATTATTTAATGGGAAAATATTTAATTAATACAGTACCTTATCAAACACAGACTGTTATTTAATGGGGAAATATTTCATTAATGCAGAACCTTATTAAACTCTACTATTTAATGGGGAAATATTGAATTAATACAGAACCTTATTAAACACAGAGTGTTATTGAATGGGGAAATAGTTAATGAATTCTGAACCTGATTAAATGTAGACTATTAATGGTGAAATGCTTTATTAATACAGAAAGGCATTAAATGCAGACTGAAACCCTGCAAGACGTCTTTGCCCAGAAGCTCAGGAAGATGCACATTAATATTTGCAGACAAACTGAATTATTGCAAAGGGAAGAGGGCAGAAACTGCAAACTCTGCCTGCAATCTGCCCCAGTGCACTGCAACAGGTTTGAACTCACCGCAGTGAGGATATTAGAAAATAATGGTGGGTTAGAGGAGACTGCGATCGTGCATTCAGGTTAATGCAGCAGACTGGGCCTCATGCCAAAGAAACGGTTTCAAATGCATGCACCGATGTTGCAAGGCCACAATCCCCCCAGTACCGAGCTCAATTAGTCAGCAAGTGCTGCGGGAGGAGGGTAGGGCGAAGAAGGATGGGCCAGTCAAGTTGAAGAGGCGCCGCTGAGACCTCCCCTGGCAACCCCCTCCGGAGGCAGGAGGTGCACGCTGCAGCACTGGACAACATCTGCCAATCCGCGGCACTGCTTGGGGAGGTTCTGCGTGCAGGACTGCGGTGGATGAAATCGCAAGTGGAGAACACAGGGTGTAGTGCCCAGGGATGTGCAGGTTAGGGCGGGATGGGCCGTGGGGAAATTGTCCCGTAGTGCCCAGGGATGTGCAGGTTAGGGTGGGATTGGCCGTGGGGAAATTGTCCCGTAGTGCCCAGGGATGTGCGGGTTAGGGTGGGATTGGCCGTGGGGAAATTGTCCTGTAGTGCCCAGGGATGTGCAGGTTAGGGTGGATCGGCCGTGGGGAAATTGTCCCATAGTGCCCAGGGATGTACAGGTTAGGGTGGATCGGCCGTGGGGAAATTGTCCCGTAGTGCCCAGGGATGTACAGGTTAGGGTGGGATTGGCCGTGGGGAAATTGTCCCGTAGTGCCCATTAATGTGCAGTTTAGGGTGGGATCGGCCGTGGGGAAATTGTCCCGTAGTGTCCAGAGATGTGCATGTTAGGGTGGGATTGGCCGTGGGGAAATTGTCCCGTAGTGCCCAGGGATGTGCAGGTTAGGGTGGGATTGGCCGTGGGGAAATTGTCCCGAAGTGCCCTGGGATGTGCAGGTTAGGGTGGGATTGGCCGTGGGGAAATTGTCCTGTAGTGCCCAGGGATGTGCAGGTTAGGGTGGATCGGCCGTGGGGAAATTGTCCCGAAGTGCCCAGGGATGTGCAGGTTAGGGTGGATCGGCCGTGGGGAAATTGTCCCGTAGTGCCCAGGGATGTACAGGTTAGGGGTGGGATTGGCCGTGGGGAAATTGTCCCGTAGTGCCCAGGGATGTGCAGGTTAGGGTGGATCGGCCGTGGGGAAATTGTCCCGTAGTGCCCAGGGATGAACAGGTTAGGGGTGGGATTGGCCGTGGGGAAATTGTCCCGTAGTGCCCAGGGATGTGCAGGTTAGGGTGGATCGGCCGTGGGGAAATTGTCCCGTAGTGCCCAGGAATGTGCAGGTTAGGGTGGGATTGGCCGTGGGGAAATTGTCCTGTAGTGCCCAGGGATGTGCAGGTTAGGGTGGATCGGCCGTGGGGAAATTGTCCCGAAGTGCCCAGGGATGTGCAGGTTAGGGTGGATCGGCCGTGGGGAAATTGTCCCGTAGTGCACAGGGATGTACAGGTTAGGGTGGATCGGCCGTGGGGAAATTGTCCCGTAGTGCCCAGGGATGTGCAGGTTAGGGTGGGATTGGCCGTGGGGAAATTGTCCCGTAGTGCCCAGGGATGTGCAGGTTAGGGGTGGGATTGGCCGTGGGGAAATTGTCCCGTAGTGCCCAGGGATGTGCAGGTTAGGGTGGGTTGGCTGTGGGAAATTGTCCCGTAGTGCCCAGGGATGTGCGGGTTAGGGTGGGATTGGCCGTGGGGAAATTGTCCCGTAGTGCCCAGGGATGTACAGGTTAGGGTGGGATTGGCCGTGGGGAAATTGTCCCGTAGTGCCCAGGAATGTGCAGGTTAGGGTGGGATTGGCTGTGGGGAAATTGTCCCGTAGTGCCCAGGGATGTGCAGGTTAGGGTGTGATTGGCCGTGGGGAAATTGTCCTGTAGTGCCCAGGGATGTGCAGGTTAGGGTGGATCGGCCGTGGGGAAATTGTCCCGAAGTGCCCAGGGATGTGCAGGTTAGGGTGGATCGGCCGTGGGGAAATTGTCCCGGAGTGCCCAGGGATGTACAGGTTAGGGGTGGGATTGGCCGTGGGGAAATTGTCCCGTAGTGCCTAGGGATGTGCAGGTTAGGGTGGGTTGGCTGTGGGGAAATTGTCCCGTAGTGCCCAGGAATGTACAGGTTAGGGGTGGGATTGGCCGTGGGGAAATTGTCCCGTAGTGCCCAGGGATGTGCGGGTTAGGGTGGGATTGGCCGTGGGGAAATTGTCCTGTAGTGCCCAGGGATGTGCAGGTTAGGGTGGATCGGCCGTGGGGAAATTGTCCCATAGTGCCCAGGGATGTACACGTTAGGGTGGATCGGCCGTGGGGAAATTGTCCCGTAGTGCCCAGGGATGTACAGGTTAGGGTGGGATTGGCCGTGGGGAAATTGTCCCGTAGTGCCCATTAATGTGCAGTTTAGGGTGGGATCGGCCGTGGGGAAATTGTCCCGTAGTGTCCAGAGATGTGCATGTTAGGGTGGGATTGGCCGTGGGGAAATTGTCCCGTAGTGCCCAGGGATGTGCAGGTTAGGGTGGGATTGGCCGTGGGGAAATTGTCCCGAAGTGCCCTGGGATGTGCAGGTTAGGGTGGGATTGGCCGTGGGGAAATTGTCCTGTAGTGCCCAGGGATGTGCAGGTTAGGTTGGATCGGCCGTGGGGAAATTGTCCCGAAGTGCCCAGGGATGTGCAGGTTAGGGTGGATCGGCCGTGGGGAAATTGTCCCGTAGTGCCCAGGGATGTACAGGTTAGGGGTGGGATTGGCCGTGGGGAAATTGTCCCGTAGTGCCCAGGGATGTGCAGGTTAGGGTGGATCGGCCGTGGGGAAATTGTCCCGTAGTGCCCAGGGATGAACAGGTTAGGGGTGGGATTGGCCGTGGGGAAATTGTCCCGTAGTGCCCAGGGATGTGCAGGTTAGGGTGGATCGGCCGTGGGGAAATTGTCCCGTAGTGCCCAGGAATGTGCAGGTTAGGGTGGGATTGGCCGTGGGGAAATTGTCCTGTAGTGCCCAGGGATGTGCAGGTTAGGGTGGATCGGCCGTGGGGAAATTGTCCCGAAGTGCCCAGGGATGTGCAGGTTAGGGTGGATCGGCCGTGGGGAAATTGTCCCGTAGTGCACAGGGATGTACAGGTTAGGGTGGATCGGCCGTGGGGAAATTGTCCCGTAGTGCCCAGGGATGTGCAGGTTAGGGTGGGATTGGCCGTGGGGAAATTGTCCCGTAGTGCCCAGGGATGTGCAGGTTAGGGGTGGGATTGGCCGTGGGGAAATTGTCCCGTAGTGCCCAGGGATGTGCAGGTTAGGGTGGGTTGGCTGTGGGAAATTGTCCCGTAGTGCCCAGGGATGTGCGGGTTAGGGTGGGATTGGCCGTGGGGAAATTGTCCCGTAGTGCCCAGGGATGTACAGGTTAGGGTGGGATTGGCCGTGGGGAAATTGTCCCGTAGTGCCCAGGGATGTGCAGGTTAGGGTGGGATTGGCTGTGGGGAAATTGTCCCGTAGTGCCCAGGGATGTGCAGGTTAGGGTGTGATTGGCCGTGGGGAAATTGTCCTGTAGTGCCCAGGGATGTGCAGGTTAGGGTGGATCGGCCGTGGGGAAATTATCCCGAAGTGCCCAGGGATGTGCAGGTTAGGGTGGATCGGCCGTGGGGAAATTGTCCCGGAGTGCCCAGGGATGTACAGGTTAGGGGTGGGATTGGCCGTGGGGAAATTGTCCCGTAGTGCCTAGGGATGTGCAGGTTAGGGTGGGTTGGCTGTGGGGAAATTGTCCCGTAGTGCCCAGGAATGTACAGGTCAGGGGTGGGATTGGCCGTGGGGAAATTGTCCCGTAGTGCCCAGGGATGTGCAGGTTAGGGTGGATTGGCCGTGGGGAATTTGTCCCGTAGTCCCCAGGGATGTACAGGTTAGGGTGGGATTGGCCGTGGGGAAATTGTCCCGTAGTGCCCAGGGATGTGCAGGTTAGGGTGGGTTGGCTGTGGGAAATTGTCCCGTAGTGCCCAGGGATGTGCAGGTTAGGGTGGGATTGGCCGTGGGGAAATTGTCCCGTAGTGCCCAGGGATGTGCAGGTTAGGGTGGGATTGGCCGTGGGGAAATTGTCCCGTAGTGCCCAGGGATGTGCAGGTTAGGGTGGGTTGGCTATGGGAAACTGTCCCGTAGTGCCCAGGGATGTGCAGGTTAGGGTGGGATTGGCCGTAGGGAAATTGTCCCGTAGTGCCCAGGGATGTGCAGGTTAGGGTGGGATTGGCCGTGGGGAAATTGTCCCGTAGTGCCCAGGGATGTGCAGGTTAGGGTGGGTTGGCTATGGGAAACTGTCCCGTAGTGCCCAGGGATGTGCAGGTTAGGGTGGGTTGGCTGTGGGAAATTGTCCCGTAGTGCCCAGGGATGTGCAGGTTAGGGTGGGATTGGCCGTGGGGAAATTGTCCCGTAGTGCCCAGGGATGTGCAGGTTAGGGTGGGTTGGCTATGGGAAACTGTCCCGTAGTGCCCAGGGATGTGCAGGTTAGGGTGGGTTGGCTGTGGGAAATTGTCCCGTAGTGCCCAGGGATGTGCAGGTTAGAGTGGGATTGGCCGTGGGGAAATTGTCCCGTGGTGCCCAGGGATGTGCAGGTTAGGGCGGGATTGGCTGTGGGGAAATTGTCCCGTAGTGCCCAGGGATGTGCAGGTTTGGGTGGGTTCACTGTGGGAAATTGTCCCGCAGTGCCCAGGGATGTGGAGGTTAGGGTGGGATTGGCCGTGGGGAAAATGTCCCGTAGTGCCCAGGGATGTGCAGATTAGGGTGGGATTGGCCGTGGGGAAATTGTCCCGTAGTGCCCAGGGATGTGCAGGTAAGGGTGGGATTGGCCGTGGGGAAATTGTCCCGTAGTGCCCAGGGATGTGCAGGTTAGGGTGGATTGGCCGTGGGGAAATTGTCCCGTAGTGCCCAGCGATGTGCAGGTTAGGGTGGGATTGGCCGTGGGGAAATTGTCCCGTGGTGCCCAGGGATGTGTAGGTTAGGGTGGGTTGGCCGTGGGGAAATTGTCCCATAGTGCCCAGGGATGTGCAGTTTAGGGTTGGATTGGCCGTGGGGAAATTGTCCCGTAGTTGCCAGGGATGTGCAGGTTAGGGTGGGTTGGCTATGGGGAAATTGTCCCATAGTGCCCAGGGATGTGCAGGTTAGGGTGGGATTGGCCGTGGGGAAATTGTCCCGTAGTTGCCAGGGATGTGCAGGTTAGGGTGGGTTGGCCGTGGGGAAATTGTCCCATAGTGCCCAGGGATGTGCAGGTTAGGGTGGGATTGGCCGTGGGGAAATTGTCCTGTAGTGCCCAGGGATGTGCAGGTTAGGGTGGATCGGCCGTGGGGAAATTGTCCCATAGTGCCCAGGGATGTACAGGTTAGGGTGGATCGGCCGTGGGGAAATTGTCCCGTAGTGCCCAGGGATGTACAGGTTAGGGTGGGATTGGCCGTGGGGAAATTGTCCCGTAGTGCCCATTAATGTGCAGTTTAGGGTGGGATCGGCCGTGGGGAAATTGTCCCGTAGTGTCCAGAGATGTGCAGGTTAGGGTGGGATTGGCCGTGGGGAAATTGTCCCGTAGTGCCCAGGGATGTGCAGGTTAGGGTGGATCGGCCGTGGGGAAATTGTCCCGTAGTGCCCAGGGATGTGCGGGTTAGGGTGGGATTGGCCGTGGGGAAATTGTCCCGTAGTGCCCAGGGATGTGCAGGTTAGGGTGGGATTGGCCGTGGGGAAATTGTCCCGAAGTGCCCAGGGATGTGCAGGTTAGGGTGGGATTGGCCGTGGGGAAATTGTCCTGTAGTGCCCAGGGATGTGCAGGTTAGGGTGGATCGGCCGTGGGGAAATTGTCCCGAAGTGCCCAGGGATGTGCAGGTTAGGGTGGATCGGCCGTGGGGAAATTGTCCCGTAGTGCCCAGGGATGTACAGGTTAGGGGTGGGATTGGCCGTGGGGAAATTGTCCCGTAGTGCCCAGGGATGTGCAGGTTAGGGTGGATCGGCCGTGGGGAAATTGTCCCGTAGTGCCCAGGAATGTGCAGGTTAGGGTGGGATTGGCCGTGGGGAAATTGTCCTGTAGTGCCCAGGGATGTGCAGGTTAGGGTGGATCGGCCGTGGGGAAATTGTCCCGAAGTGCCCAGGGATGTGCAGGTTAGGGTGGATCGGCCGTGGGGAAATTGTCCCGTAGTGCCCAGGGATGTACAGGTTAGGGATGGGATCGGCCGTGGGGAAATTGTCCCGTAGTGCCCAGGGATGTGCAGGTTAGGGTGGATCGGCCGTGGGGAAATTGTCCCGTAGTGCCCAGGGATGTGCAGGTTAGGGTGGATCGGCCGTGGGGAAATTGTCCCGTAGTGCCCAGGAATGTACAGGTTAGGGGTGGGATTGGCCGTGGGGAAATTGTCCCGTAGTGCCCAGGGATGTGCAGGTTAGGGTGGGTTGGCTGTGGGAAATTGTCCCGTAGTGCCCAGGGATGTGCAGGTTAGGGTGGGATTGGCCGTGGGGAAATTGTCCCGTAGTGCCCAGGGATGTGCAGGTTAGGGTGGGTTGGCTATGGGAAACTGTCCCGTAGTGCCCAGGGATGTGCAGGTTAGGGTGGGTTGGCTGTGGGAAATTGTCCCGTAGTGCCCAGGGATGTGCAGGTTAGGGTGGGATTGGCCGTGGGGAAATTGTCCCGTAGTGCCCAGGGATGTGCAGGTTAGGGTGGGATTGGCTGTGGGGAAATTGTCCCGTAGTGCCCAGGGATGTGCAGGTTAGGGTGTGATTGGCCGTGGGGAAATTGTCCTGTAGTGCCCAGGGATGTGCAGGTTAGGGTGGATCGGCCGTGGGGAAATTGTCCCGAAGTGCCCAGGGATGTGCAGGTTAGGGTGGATCGGCCGTGGGGAAATTGTCCCGTAGTGCCCAGGGATGTACAGGTTAGGGGTGGGATTGGCCGTGGGGAAATTGTCCCGTAGTGCCTAGGGATGTGCAGGTTAGGGTGGGTTGGCTGTGGGGAAATTGTCCCGTAGTGCCCAGGAATGTACAGGTTAGGGGTGGGATTGGCCGTGGGGAAATTGTCCCGTAGTGCCCAGGGATGTGCAGGTTAGGGTGGGTTGGCTGTGGGAAATTGTCCCGTAGTGCCCAGGGATGTGCAGGTTAGGGTGGGATTGGCTGTGGGGAAATTGTCCCGTAGTGCCCAGGGATGTGCAGGTTAGGGTGGGTTGGCTATGGGAAACTGTCCCGTAGTGCCCAGGGATGTGCAGGTTAGGGTGGGTTGGCTGTGGGAAATTGTCCCGTAGTGCCCAGGGATGTGCAGGTTAGAGTGGTATTGGCCGTGGGGAAATTGTCCCGTGGTGCCCAGGGATGTGCAGGTTAGGGCGGGATTGGCTGTGGGGAAATTGTCCCGTAGTGCCAAGGGATGTGCAGGTTAGGGTGGATTGGCTGTGGGAAATTGTCCTGTAGTGCCCAGGGATGTGCAGGTTTGGGTGGGTTCACTGTGGGAAATTGTCCCGCAGTGCCCAGGGATGTGGAGGTTAGGGTGGGATTGGCCGTGGGGAAAATGTCCCGTAGTGCCCAGGGATGTGCAGGTTAGGGTGGGATTGGCCGTGGGGAAATTGTCCCGTCGTGCCCAGGGATGTGCGGGTTAGGGTGGGATTGGCCGTGGGGAAATTGTCCCGTAGTGCCCAGGGATGTGCAGGTAAGGGTGGGATTGGCCGTGGGGAAATTGTCCCGTAGTGCCCAGGGATGTGCAGGTTAGGGTGGATTGGCCGTGGGGAAATTGTCCCGTAGTGCCCAGCGATGTGCAGGTTAGGGTGGGATTGGCCGTGGGGAAATTGTCCCGTGGTGCCCAGGGATGTGTAGGTTAGGGTGGGTTGGCCGTGGGGAAATTGTCCCATAGTGCCCAGGGATGTGCAGTTTAGGGTGGGATTGGCCGTGGGGAAATTGTCCCGTAGTTGCCAGGGATGTGCAGGTTAGGGTGGGTTGGCCATGGGGAAATTGTCCCATAGTGCCCACGGATGTGCAGGTTAGGGTGGGATTGGCCGTGGGGAAATTGTCCCGTAGTGCCCGGGGATGTGCTGGTTAGGGTGGGATTGGCCGTGGGGAAATTGTCCCGTAGTGCCCAGGGATGTACAGGTTAGGGTGGATCGGCCGTGGGGAAATTGTCCCATAGTGCCCAGGGATGTACAGGTTAGGGTGGGATCGGCCGTGGGGAAATTGTCCCGTAGTGCCCAGGGATGTACAGGTTAGGGTGGGATTGGCCGTGGGGAAATTGTCCCGTAGTGCCCAGGGATGTACAGGTTAGGTTCATTAGTCAGGGGTAAATATAGAACATAGACCATTCCAGTACAGTACAGGCCCTTCAGCCCGCGATGTTGTACTGACCTGTGGAACCAATCTGAAGCCCATCTAACCCACACTATTTCATTATTGTCCATATTCCTTTCTAGTGACCATTTAAATGTCCTTAATGTTGGCACGTTTTGCAGGCGGGGTGTTCCACACCCTTCCTACTCTGAGTAAAGAACCTACCTCTGACATCTGTCCTATATCTATCCCCCCTCAATTTGAAGCTGTGTCCCCTCGTGCTCGCCGTCCCCATACTTGGAAAAAGGCTCTCCCTGTCCACCCGATCTAACCCTCTGATTATCTTACACGTCTCTGTTAAGTCACCTCTCAACCTTCTTCTCTCTAATGAGAACAGCCTCAAGGCCCTCAGCCTTTCCCCCCTCTAGACCAGGCAACATCCCGGTAAATCTCCTCTGCACCCTTTCCAAAACTTCCACATCCTTCCTATAATGCGGTGACCAGAACTGTACACAATACTCCAAGTACGGCCGCACCAGAGTTGGGTACAGCTGTAACATGACCTCGTGGTTCCGGAACTCCATCCCTCTCCCGATAAAACCGAACACACCGTATTCCTCCTTACCAACCCTGTCCACCTGGGTGGGAACGTTCAGGGGTCTGTGTACCTGGACCCCGAGATCCCTCTGCTCATCTACACTACCAAGCATCTTACCATTAGACCAGTACTCTGCATTCCTGTTACTCCGACCAAAGTGAATCACCTCACACTTGTCCGCGTTAAACTCCATTTGCCACCTCTCAGCCCAGCTCTGCATCTTATCGGTGTCTCTCTGTAACCTACAACATCCTTCGTCACTATCCACAGCTCCACTGACGTCCGTGTCATCTGCAAATTTACTAACCCACCCTTCTATGCCCTCATCCAGGTCACTTATAAAAATGACGAACAGCAGTGGCCCCAAAGCAGATCCTTGAGGTACACCACTGGTAACTGAGCTCCAGGATGGACATTTCCCATCAACCACCACCCTCTGTCTTCTTTCAGCTAGCCAAACGGCTATATCTCCCACAATCCCATGCCTCTGTATTTTGTACAATAGCCTACCACAGGGAACCTTCTCAAAAGCCTGACTGAAGTCCAAATACACCACATCAACCAGTTTCCCCTCATCCACCTTCTTGAAGAACTCAATAAAGTTTGTGAGGCACGACCTACCCTTCACAAAACCATGTTGACTATCCCTAGTCAACTTATTCCCGTCTAGATGATTATAAATCCTATTTCTTATCACCTTTTCCAACACCTTACCGCTACAACCGAAGTAAGGCTCACTGGTCTATAATTCCCAGGGTGGTCTCTATATCTGTTCGTGAACAAGGGGACGGCATTTGCTATCTTCTGGTACCATTCCTGTCAACAATGACGACAAAACTGAATTGAATAGAGTTGATTGTCCCGTGTCCCGAGTAAAAAGCTTTGTGTTCTGAGCAATCCAGGCCGGACGCAGAGTTAAGTCGCACCGATAGTAAACACGAGGGAAACAGCAGCAAACACACACACAGACACACACACACACACACACGCATACACACACACACACACACCTCCCCCCACCCTGACGGTAGAGGTTTGAGAGAAATATTGCCGGTGTGGGATGGATCTTTGAGAACGTTGGTGGCCTTTCATTGACGGTGGGCCTGGTAGTTGGGATTCTCTCGACAGGAGGTTGGCCTTTGTGGTTGTCCTGGGGTGGGGGGGGGGGGGGGGGGGTGGGGGGAGGGGGAGGCTGAGATCCCCACTCTCTGTAACCATCTCCGACCAGGAATGGTACGGTGGGCGTACTGGGTAGCGATACATCCAGAGTGGCGCACCGATAAAAGTTGGCGAGGGGTATTTGACATCACGCCCAAATGTCCTCAGCTGCCTGGGGAAAGAGGTGGCGCGGTTGAGCCTTTTGTAACCAGTGCGTCCACGTGAAGAGTCCAAGGAAGGTTTGGTGCTGAAGACCCACTCGCCAGGATCTGGACGCTCTCCGCTCGTTCCCCCTCTGAGCTGTTAATGTGTAAGGGAGGGGGGGGGGTGAGGGGGGGGAAGCATGAGTAACATCCTGCCGAAAGTCAACAATGAATTCCTTGGTTTCGCCGGCATTGGGAGCTGGATGGTTCTGAGTGGACCATTTTTCCAGGTCTTCCATCTCCAGTCTGTGGTCTGTGTTGTCTGAGATCCGACCGACCGTGGTGGTGTCACCAGCCAACGTGTCAATGGCATTAGTCTGGTATTGGGCGACGCAGTCATGGGTGTACAGTAGGGGGCCGAGTACGTACCCCTGGGGGGGGGGGGCTCCAGTGTTGAGTGTTAGTGAGGATGAAATATTATCCCCAATAAGATGAAAGATCAAAGCCAAAGGCTTTGCAATCACCTCCCTGGCTTCCCAGAGAATCTGAGGGTAAATTCCATCTGGCCCAGGGGACTTATCTATTTTCAGATCTTCCAAAATCACCAAAACCACCTCTTTCTTAACCTGAATCCCATCTAATCTTGTAGCCCGTAGCTCTGCACTCTCCCGTTTCCACTGACAAAAACGTATTCATTAAGCCGAGCCCCTCCATCCTCAGGTTCCCCAGACGATTTCCCAGGGTCGGAGGGGCATAGGGCGGCCGTGCGTCTGTTGGGCTGAAGGGCCTGTTTCCACACTGCAGGAACTCCACGATCGGAAGGATCAATCTGTGGGAGGAAAGGGCATCAAGAGCTGCATTGTGGAAAGTCAGACCAAGGTCAGAGTTACATGGCGGATGGTTAGAGCTGAGGGAGGGGAGTGGGACAGAGGCACCTGGGAATTCAGGCTTTCTGGGGTTACACGTAGGCGAAGGGGGCTCACGGGCCTTGACCAGTCAGGTTGTCCGGGACGTTGGTGAGGCCGTACTTGGGAGGATCCTGTTCAGATTTTGTCAGCTTGCTACAGGAAGGACGTTCAGAATAACAGGCTATATACAGAATAACAGCCCCTCCCCCCGGGGAGGGAGTTACAGACTGGAATCTAATCGGGGGGTTCGGGGGGGGGTTATATACAGAATAACAGCTCCCCGGGGAGGGAGTTACAGACTGGAATCTAATCGAGGGGTTCGGGGGGGGGGTTTATATACAGAATAACAGATACCCTGGGGAGGGAGTTACAGACTGGAATCTAATCGAGGGGTTCGGGGTGGGGTTTATATACAGAATAACAGATACCCCGGGAGGGAGTTACAGACTGGAATCTAATCGAGGGGTTCGGGGGGGGTTTATATACAGAATAACAGATACCCCGCGAAGGGAGTTACAGACTGGAATCTAATCGAGGGGTTCGGGGGGGGGTTTATATACAGAATAACAGATACCCCGGGGAGGGAGTTACAGACTGGAATCTAATCGAGGGGTTCGGGGGGGTTTATACACAGAATAACAGATACCCCGGGGAGGGAGTTACAGACTGGAATCTAATCGAGGGGTTCAGGGGGGTTTATACACAGAATAACAGATACCCCGGGGAGGGAGTTACAGACTGGAATCTAATCGAGGGGTTCGGGGGGGTTTATATACAGAATAACAGATACCCCGGGGAGGGAGTTACAGACTGGAATCTAATCGAGGGTTTCGGGGGTTTTATATACAGAATAACAGATACCCCGGGGAGGGAGTTACAGACTGGAATCTAATCGAGGGGTTCGGGGTGGGGTTTATATACAGAATAACAGATACCCCGTGGAGGGAGTTACAGACTGGAATCTAATCGAGGGGTTCGGGGGGGGTTTATATACAGAATAACAGATACCCCCCGGGGAGGGAGTTACAGACTGGAATCTAATCGAGGGGTTCGGGGTGGTTTATATACAGAATAACAGATACCCCGGGGAGGGAGTTACAGACTGGAATCTAATTGTGAGGTTCGGGGGGGTTTATATACAGAATAACAGATACCCCGGGAGGGAGTTACAGACTGGAATCTAATCGAGGGGTTCGGGGGGGGTTTATATACAGAATAACAGATACCCCCCGGGGAGGGAGTTACAGACTGGAATCTAATCGAGGGGTTCGGGGTGGTTTATATACAGAATAACAGATACCCCGGGGAGGGAGTTACAGACTGGAATCTAATCGAGGGGTTCGGGGGGGTTTATATACAGAATAACAGATACCCTGGGGAGGGAGTTACAGACTGGAATCTAATCGAGGGGTTCGGGGGGGGTTTATATACAGAATAACAGATACCCCGGGGAGGGAGTTACAGACTGGAATCTAATCGAGGGGTTCGGGGGGGTTTATATACAGAATAACAGATACCCCCTGGGGAGGGAGTTACTGACTGGAATCTAATCGAGGGGTTCAGGGGGGGGTTTATATACAGAATAACAGATACCCCCTGGGGAGGGAGTTACTGACTGGAATCTAATCGAGAGGTTCGGGGGGGTTTATATACAGAATAACAGATACCCCGGGGAGGGAGTTACAGACTGGAATCTAATCGAGGGGTTCGGGGGGGTTTATATACAGAATAACAGATACCCCGGGGAGGGAGTTACAGACTGGAATCTAATCGAGGGTTTCAGGGGTTTTATATACAGAATAACAGATACCCCGGGGAGGGAGTTACAGACTGGAATCTAATCGAGGGGTTCGGGGGGGGGTTTATATACAGAATAACAGATACCCCAGGAAGGGAGTTACAGACTGGAATCTAATTGAGGGGTTCGGGGTGGTTTATATACAGAATAACAGATACCCCGGGGAGGGAGTTACAGACTGGAATCTAATCGAGGGGTTCGGGGGGGGTTTATATACAGAATAACAGATACCCCGGGGAGGGAGTTACAGACTGGAATCTAATCGAGGGGTTCGGGGGGGGTTTATATACAGAATAACAGATACCCCCGGGGAGGGAGTTACAGACTGGAATCTAATCGAGGGGTTCGGGGTGGGGTTTATATACAGAATAACAGATACCCCGGGGAGGGAGTTACAGACTGGAATCTAATCGTGAGGTTCGGGGGGGTTTATATACAGAAT
Organism: Chiloscyllium punctatum; assembly: GCF_047496795.1. Classification (NCBI taxonomy): domain Eukaryota; kingdom Metazoa; phylum Chordata; class Chondrichthyes; order Orectolobiformes; family Hemiscylliidae; genus Chiloscyllium; species Chiloscyllium punctatum. The sequence continues at coordinate 168,513 of NW_027309910.1, read as the reverse complement.
AACAGATACCCCGGGGAGGGAGTTACAGACTGGAATCTAATCGAGGGTTTCGGGGGTTTTATATACAGAATAACAGATACCCCGGGGAGGGAGTTACAGACTGGAATCTAATCGAGGGGTTCGGGGTGGGGGGGGTTTATATACAGAATAACAGATACCCCGGGGAGGGAGTTACAGACTGGAATCTAAACGAGGGGTTCGGGGGGGTTTATATACAGAATAACAGATACTCCGGGGAGGGAGTTACAGACTGGAATCTAAACGAGGGGTTCGGGGGGGTTTATATACAGAATAACAGATACTCCGGGGAGGGAGTTACAGACTAGAATCTAATCGAGGGGTTCGGGGGGGTTTATATACAGAATAACAGCTCCCCCCGCGAAGGGAGTTACAGACTGGAATCTAATCGAGGGGTTCGGGGGGGGGTTTATATACAGAATAACAGATACTCCGGGGAGGGAGTTACAGACTAGAATCTAATCGAGGGGTTCGGGGGGGGTTTATATACAGAATAACAGATACCCCGAGAGGGAGTTACAGACTGGAATCTAATCGAGGGGTTCGGGGGGGGTTTATATACAGAATAACAGATACCCCGAGAGGGAGTTACAGACTGGAATCTAATCGAGGGGTTCGGGGGGGGTTTATATACAGAATAACAGCTCCCGGGGAGGGAGTTACAGACTGGAATCTAATCGAGGGGTTCGGGGGGGTTTATATACAGAATAACAGCTCCCCCCGGGGAGGGAGTTACAGACTGGAATCTAATCGAGGGGTTCGGGGTGGGGTTTATATACAGAATAACAGATACCCTGGGGAGGGAGTTACAGACTGGAATCTAATCGAGGGGTTCGGAGGGGGTTATATACAGAATAACAGATACCCCGGGGAGGGAGTTACAGACTGGAATCTAATCGAGGGGTTCGGGGGGGGTTTATATACAGAATAACAGATACCCCGGGGAGGGAGTTACAGACTGGAATCTAATCGAGGGGTTCGGGGGGGTTTATATACAGAATAACAGATACCCCGGGGAGGGAGTTACAGACTGGAATCTAATCGAGGGGTTCGGGGGGGTTTATATACAGAATAACAGATACCCCGGGGAGGGAGTTACAGACTGGAATCTAATCGAGGGGTTCGGGGTGGGGTTTATATACAGAATAACAGATACCCCGGGGAGGGAGTTACAGACTGGAATCTAATCGAGGGGTTCGGGGTGGTTTATATACAGAATAACAGATACCCCGGGGAGGGAGTTACAGACTGGAATCTAATCGAGGGGTTCGGGGGGGTTTATATACAGAATAACAGATACCCCGGGGAGGGAGTTACAGACTGGAATCTAATCGAGGGGTTCGGGGGGGGTTTATATACAGAATAACAGATCCCCCGGGGAGGGAGTTACAGACTGGAATCTAATCGAGGGGTTCAGGGGGGGTTTATATACAGAATAACAGATCCCCCGGGGAGGGAGTTACAGACTGGAATCTAATCGAGGGGTTCGGGGGGGTTTATATACAGAATAACAGATACCCCGGGGAGGGAGTTACAGACTGGAATCTAATCGAGGGGTTTGGGGTGGGGTTTATATACAGAATAACAGATACCCCGGGGAGGGAGTTACAGACTGGAATCTAATCGAGGGGTTCGGGGGGGTTTATATACAGAATAACAGATACCCCGGGGAGGGAGTTACAGACTGGAATCTAATCGAGCGGTTCGGGGTGGGGTTTATATACAGAATAACAGATACCCTGGGGAGGGAGTTACAGACTGGAATCTAATCGAGGGGTTCGGGGGGGTTTATATACAGAATAACAGATACCCCGGGGAGGGAGTTACAGACTGGAATCTAATCGAGGGGTTCGGGGGGGTTTATATACAGAATAACAGATACCCCGGGGAGGGAGTTACAGACTGGAATCTAATCGAGGGGTTCTGGGGGGTTTATATACAGAATAACAGCTCCCCCGGGGAGGGAGTTACAGACTGGAATCTAATCGAGGGGTTCGGGGGGGTTTATATACAGAATAACAGATACCCCGGGGAGGGAGTTACAGACTGGAATCTAATCGAGGGGTTCGGGGGGGTTTATATACAGAATAACAGATACCCCGGGGAGGGAGTTACAGACTGGAATCTAATCGAGGGGTTCGGGGGGGTTTATATACAGAATAACAGATACCCTGGGGAGGGAGTTACAGACTGGAATCTAATCGAGGGTTTCGGGGGGGGGGGTTTATATACAGAATAACAGATACCCCCGGGGAGGGAGTTACAGACTGGAATCTAATCGAGGGGTTCGGGGGGGTTTATATACAGAATAACAGATACCCTGGGGAGGGAGTTACAGACTGGAATCTAATCGAGGGTTTCGGGGGGGGGGTTTATATACAGAATAACAGATACCCCGGGGAGGGAGTTACAGACTGGAATCTAATCGAGGGTTACGGGGTGGGGTTTATATACAGAATAACAGATACCCCGGGAGGGAGTTACAGACTGGAATCTAATCGAGGGGTTCAGGGGGGGTTTATATACAGAATAACAGATCCCCCGGGGAGGGAGTTACAGACTGGAATCTAATCGAGGGGTTCGGGGGGGTTTATATACAGAATAACAGATACCCCGGGGAGGGAGTTACAGACTGGAATCTAATCGAGGGGTTCGGGGTGGGGTTTATATACAGAATAACAGATACCCCGGGGAGGGAGTTACAGACTGGAATCTAATCGAGGGGTTCGGGGGGGTTTATATACAGAATAACAGATACCCCGGGGAGGGAGTTACAGACTGGAATCTAATCGAGCGGTTCGGGGTGGGGTTTATATACAGAATAACAGATACCCCGGGGAGGGAGTTACAGACTGGAATCTAATCGAGGGGTTCGGGGGGGTTTATATACAGAATAACAGATACCCCGGGGAGGGAGTTACAGACTGGAATCTAATCGAGGGGTTCGGGGGGGTTTATATACAGAATAACAGATACCCCGGGGAGAGAGTTACAGACTGGAATCTAATCGAGGGGTTCTGGGGGGTTTATATACAGAATAACAGCTCCCCCGGGGAGGGAGTTACAGACTGGAATCTAATCGAGGGGTTCGGGGGGGTTTATATACAGAATAACAGATACCCCGGGGAGGGAGTTACAGACTGGAATCTAATCGAGGGGTTCGGTGGGGTTTATATACAGAATAACAGATACCCCGGGGAGGGAGTTACAGACTGGAATCTAATCGAGGGGTTCTGGGGGGTTTATATACAGAATAACAGCTCCCCCGGGGAGGGAGTTACAGACTGGAATCTAATCGAGGGGTTCGGGGGGGTTTATATACAGAATAACAGATACCCTGGGGAGGGAGTTACAGACTGGAATCTAATCGAGGGTTTCGGGGGGGGGGTTTATATACAGAATAACAGATACCCCCGGGGAGGGAGTTACAGACTGGAATCTAATCGAGGGGTTCGGGGGGGTTTATATACAGAATAACAGATACCCCGGGGAGGGAGTTACAGACTGGAATCTAATCGAGGGGTTCGGGGTGGGGTTTATATACAGAATAACAGATACCCCGGGGAGGGAGTTACAGACTGGAATCTATTCGAGGGGTTCGGGGTGGGGTTTATATACAGAATAACAGATACCCCGGGGAGGGAGTTACAGACTGGAATCTAATCGAGGGTTTCGGGGGGGGGGTTTATATACAGAATAACAGATACCCCGGGGAGGGAGTTACAGACTGGAATCTAATCGAGGGTTTCGGGGGGGGGGTTTATATACAGAATAACAGATACCCCGGGGAGGGAGTTACAGACTGGAATCTAATCGAGGGGTTCGGGGGGGTTTATATACAGAATAACAGATACCCCGGGGAGGGAGTTACAGACTGGAATCTAATCGAGGGGTTCGGGGGGGTTTATATACAGAATAACAGATACCCCGGGGAGGGAGTTACAGTCTGGAATCTAATCGAGGGGTTCAGGGTGGGGTTTATATACAGAATAACAGATACCCCGGGGAGGGAGTTACAGACTGGAATCTAATCGAGGGGTTCGGGGGGGGTTTATATACAGAATAACAGATACCCCGGGGAGGGAGTTACAGACTGGAATCTAATCGAGGGGTTCGGGGGGGTTTATATACAGAATAACAGATACCCCGGGGAGGGAGTTACAGACTGGAATTTTATCCTGGGAGACGGAAATACAGAACAGCGGCTCCTTTTGTTGGATTTTCAGACTGGAATCTGTTCCAAACCCCTTCCTCAGGAACGCTCCTCGGTGAACACAGCGTCCTGTTGCTCAACGGCGTGTTGAATCCCGTGCGGAATCCACCTCTCCCGCCGCCTCCCTTTTACGGGAATCCCACCGCCTTTCGAAGGTTGGAGAAGGGGGGAGGGAGCGTGGACGGAGGTTCCGAGGGGTCTGCCCAGCGGGAATCGGGCTGGGTGAGGAACGGGGGGACAAAATCGGTGGATGCGGTTTTGGGGACAGAGGCCGCACAGCCTGGGAGGAGACCCTTTGGCCCGTACAGTCTGTGCTGACCCCCCACCACCACTCACCAACCAACCAGACTAGTTCCACCTTCCCTGCAGTCAAACCGAAGTGTCCCCACCTCCTCAAAAAATTCACTCAGGGGGACCACCCTCTGAGTGAAAATGTTGCCCCCTTGTCTTTTTTTAAAATCTCTCTCTTAGCTCAAAAACGTGCCCCCCCCCCCCCCCCTTCCCTCCCAAGTCTTGAAATCCACCCCCTGGGGGGAGGGGAGAGAAAGACCCTCGCTATTTATCCTAGCCATGCCCCTTGTGATTTTATAAACCTCTTTATACAAGGTTCACCCCCCCACCCCCACCCACCCCCCACCACCCACCCCTCAGCCTCTGACGCTCCGGGGAAAACAGCCTCGGCCTCTCCCTGTAGCCCTCACCCTCCGTGCCCGGGAACGCCCCGGTAAATCTCTTCCGTACCCTCTCCCGCTGAGTAATCTCGTTCCCGTAAGAGCACGGGACGCTGTAGTCCTGATGAGGCCTCCCCAACGTCCCTGAACCACCTCAAAAGGTGACGCCCCCACGTCCTGACACTCAAACGATGAAGGCAAGTGTGTTCAACACCTCCTGCCCCCCCTTGTCACTAACCTCCAAGGGTTAGGCCCCTGAGCCCCGAGGTCCCTCTGTTCTACAACACCGACCCAGGGCTCTGCCTTAAAGTGTATCAGTCCTGCCCCTCGTTAGTTTGACCAAAATGCAACACCCCGCGTTCGTCCGAATTAAACCACACCACAAGACTGGTGGCTGGTCACTCCTGAACCCATCGACTAGTTAAGACAGACACACACACACACACCCCAAGAGACCAGGCAGGAGACGAGGGGAGAGACGTTATAAATAATTTACAAAGAAGGCATATCATTACAGAAATAGACTCGGAAATAAAACGGGGGAGAGAGAGAGAGAGAGAGAGAGGGGTGAAGATAGAGAGACGGAAAGCGAGAGGTGTATTGAGGTGGGAGGGGTGGTAATCAATGGGAGACTCAAGCCCCAATCTCGCGTTTGGGAGGGGAGGGGGAGTTGGGAGATAAAGAGTGAATATTGTCACCTCCGCGGGACAGAGATACAGAGGGGAGGGTCGCTAGGTCCAGAGCTGGACGGGAAATATTGATACTTGGGAAGGGGGGGGGGGGGGGGAGGAAACTTAGTGCTCCCGTGTTTTCGTTCATGCGAGCCCCCAAACGTCGCTGCGTGGTATCGGAGAGTTTGGGAGAGGGCGGGGTGAGGGAGGTGAGTAGTGTCTGAAGGGGTCGAGGGTTCCGAGAGCGCAGAGTCTCAACGTCAATGCCCAGAACCAAATGTCCCGCGGGGCCGGGAAGGGAAGGGTTTCTATCCCGCGTAGTGTCCTCTCTGCCTGGGTCGGCCTGCTGACAGGTCCATTGGAGGGGGGGGGGGGGGGGCAAGGGAGATATCGCTGTTCGGTAGCTGGGGCACACGTTCAGCCCCGCGCTGAGGGAGCTCCTGCACTGTCGGAGGGTCAGCGCTGTGAGTAGTGTCCAAATCTCAGCTCCTGTACACGTCCAGTTAAAAATCTCTCGAAAAAGAGAAACCGTGCCACTCAGCTGGTATTGGGTGACTGTGCGCACAAACATTTGTCACAGCGAGTGTCTGTGTGTGTGATTATATTCCTGAGTGTGAGCACGAGTGACAGAGAACATTTGAGAGAGATACTCGCGTCTGAAAGTCACGTGTCTGAAAGGGTGTGTGTATTTGTGTGAGAGAGAGAGACAGAGTGCGAGTGTGTGTGTGTGTGGGGTATATAGTGTGTGTGTATTTATGTGCAAGTGGGTGTGGCGGTGTGAGAGAGGGAGTGAGTGTGTGTGTGTGTGTGTGTGTGGGGTATACAGTGTGTGTGTATTTATGTGCAAGTGGGTGTGGCGGTGTGAGAGAGGGAGTGAGTGTGTGTGTGTGTGTGTGTGTGTGTGTGTGTGAGAGAGAGTGCGTGTGAGCGTAACAGTGAACATGAGTGACCGCGAGTGTGAGAAAGATAGCATGAGAGAGTCGGCGTGAGAGAGAGAGAGAGAGCGAATGAGAGTGTTTGCAAGAGGGAGGGGGAGGGGGAGAAGGCGGGGGAGGGGGAGGATGAGCGAGAGTGTAGCGTGTGTAGTGTGGGAGCCTGTAGTGTTTATAGTATGTGTACATTTATGTAGTGAGTGTGTGTGTCAAGAGTGCATCATGTGAGTGTGTAAACATTGTAAGTGTGTGTGAATGGTGTGTAAGGGTGCGTGTAGTGTGAGAGTTTGTGTGTGACGAGTGCGCGTGTGAGCATGGATTTATGGGAGGGTGCGCAGTGTGTGTAGTGAGTGCGTGCGTGTTGTGTGAGTGTGTATGTTGTGCGAGTGAGTGCGTGAGTGCGTGTGTGTCTGTGTGTCTGTGTGTGTGTGTGTGTGTGTGTAAGTAAAAGTGAGCATGCAATTAGTGTCTCTGGATCAGCTCCTGACCACATCAGAGTCTGGTCCAGTGCCCGGGGCTGACCTGGTGGGGGGGGGGGGGGGGGGGGGGGGGGGGGGTGAGAGTCTCCCGGGATTGTCGGGTCCGGTTCCCCACACCCCTGATCCTCCCTCCGCCCTGTCCTGTTTCCAACTGGGTGGCAGATGTTTGCAAGGTGACCAAGCGTCGGTGCGCCGGGCAGTTACACTCTCTCGTCATCCCGAGAGGGGGGGGGGGGGGCGAGGAGGGGGAAGGGGGGTGTTATTCCCTGCCGAATGCACCCGCCCCTCCCGACCCCTCGAAACTACTTTGGGAAACCCGAGGTTGGGTGGTGGGGGAGGGGGGGGGGGAGGAGGGGAACAGAAAACACGAACGAGAGACTGGAGGGCTGTCGAGAGAGCGCCCCCCCCCCTCAGATGAACGAATACTGATTATCCACGGCTCTGGTCTGCCCACTCTCCAGTGACTCCTCGAGGCCCGGGCGCGACTGTAGCTGCTGCTGCTGAGCCCGTCGCCATCTCACGGGGCTGTTACTGAGGCACAGGGCCGGCACCTGGCTGCGCGGTGGGCCCTCAGAGGCGTCCCGCTCCTCCTCCAACACACCCTCCGGCCCTTCCGCCTGCTCTCCCCGTGCTGCCGCCGCCGCCCCCTCCCCCTCCTCGGGCAACCTCGAGACCGGCTCCTGCCGGGAGGCGTGGCGCTGAGGGGGAGCGGGAGGGCGGAAGGGGTCCCCCGGGGGACAGTACCAGGAGCAGCTCTGCCAATTCTCCGCGCCCTCCTGCCTCAGAGGGGGCCCCGGGGCCGGGAGAGGATCGGACGAGTTAGGCAACGTGGTCATTTCTGCAGGAGGGGGATAGGAGGGGGAGCGGGGGGGGGAGAAGGAGGTAGGAGAGGGCAAGTACACAGAGAGAGTCGGTCAAATTGAAAGCAGGAAACTGTTCAAACACGCTGCCCGCTAGCCCCCTCAACTCTGGACCAGGACTGTACACGGGGCTCCGAGGGCGGTCTGACCCAGACCGGGAGTGTACACGGGGCTCCGAGTGCACTCTGACCCAGACCGGGAGTGTACACGGGGCTCCGAGTGCACTCTGACCCAGACCGGGAGTGTACACGGGGCTCCGAATGCACTCTGACCCAGACCGGGAGTGTACACGGGGCTCCGAGGGCACTCTGACCCAGACCGGGAGTGTACACGGGGCCCCGAGTGCGGTCTGACCCAGACCGGGAGTGTACACGGGGCTCCGAGTGCACTCTGACCCAGACCGGGAGTGTACACGGGGCTCCGAGTGCACTCTGACCCAGACCGGGAGTGTACACGGGGCTCCGGGTGCGGTCTGACCCAGACCGGGAGTGTACCCGGGGCTCCGAGTGCACTCTGACCCAGACCGGGAGTGTACACGGGGCTCCGAGTGCACTCTGACCCAGACTGGGAGTGTACACGGGGCTCCGAATGCGGTCTGACCCAGACCGGGAGTGTACACAGGGCTCCGAGTGCGGTCTGACCCAGACCGGGAGTGTACACGGGGCTCCGAGTGCACTCTGACCCAGACCGGGAGTGTACACGGGGCTCCGAGTGCACTCTGACCCAGACCGGGAGTGTACACGGGGCTCCGAGTGCGGTCTGACCCAGACCGGGAGTGTACACGGGGCTCCGAGTGCACTCTGACCCAGACCGGGAGTGTACACGGGGCTCCGAGTGCACTCTGACCCAGACCGGGAGTGTACACGGGGCTCCGAGTGCACTCTGACCCAGACCGGGAGTGTACAAGGGGCTCCGAGTGCACTCTGACCCAGACCGGGAGTGTACACGGGGCTCCGAGTGCACTCTGACCCAGACCGGGAGTGTACACGGGGCTCCGAGTGCGGTCTGACCCGAACCGGGAGTGTACACAGGGCTCCGAGTGCGGTCTGACCCAGACCGGGAGTGTACACGGGGCTCCGAGTGCACTCTGACCCAGACCGGGAGTGTACACGGGGCTCCGAGTGCACTCTGACCCAGACCGGGAGTGTACAAGGGGCTCCGAGTGCGGTCTGACCCAGACCGGGAGTGTACACGGGGCTCCGAGTGCACTCTGACCCAGACCGGGAGTGTACACGGGGCTCCGAGTGCGGTCTGACCCAGACCGGGAGTGTACACGGGGCTCCGAGTGCACTCTGACCCAGACCGGGAGTGTACAAGGGGCTCCGAGTGCACTCTGACCCAGACCGGGAGTGTACACGGGGCTCCGAGTGCACTCTGACCCAGACCGGGAGTGTACACGGGGCTCCGAGTGCACTCTGACCCAGACCGGGAGTGTACACGGGGCTCCGAGTGCACTCTGACCCAGACCGGGAGTGTACACGGGGCTCCGAGTGCACTCTGACCCAGACCGGGAGTGTACACGGGGCTCCGAGTGCACTCTGACCCAGACCGGGAGTGTACACGGGGCTCCGAGTGCACTCTGACCCAGACCGGGAGTGTACACGGGGCTCCGAGTGCACTCTGACCCAGACCGGGAGTGTACACGGGGCTCCGAGTGCACTCTGACCCAGACCGGGAGTGTACACGGGGCTCCGAGTGCGGTCTGACCCAGACCGGGAGTGTACACGGGGCCCCGAGTGCGGTCTGACCCAGACCGGGAGTGTACACGGGGCTCCGAGTGCACTCTGACCCAGACCGGGAGTGTACACGGGGCTCCGAGTGCGGTCTGACCCAGACCGGGAGTGTACACGGGGCTCCAAGGGCGGTCTGACCCAGACCGGGAGTGTACACGGGGCTCCGAATGGGGTGAAGGTTCGATCCACAGCAGAGTCTGCCGTGGGTAAGAGGGTGAGGTGGGGAGATACAGTGAGCTGTCTTATCATGTAATGAGAGTGAAACATGGTGAAATCACGATGTTGCAGAAGGTAATGAGGGTGAAAGGATGTGCCACAAGGATCGGTGCTAGATCCTCTACTTTTTGTCATTTATATAAATGATTTGGATGTGAACATAAGAGGTACAGTTAGTACGTTTGGAGATGACCCCAAAATTGGAGGTGTAGTGGACAGCGAAGAGGGTTCCCTCAGATTACAACAGGATCTGGACCAGATGGGCCAATGGGCTGAGAAGGGGCAGATGGAGTTTAATTCAGATCAATGTGAGGGGCTGCATTTTGGGAAAGCAAATCTTAGCAGGACTTATCCACTGAATGGCAAGGTCCTGGGGAGTGTTGCTGAACAAAGAGACCTTGGAGTGCAGGCTCATAGCTCCTTGAAAGTGGAGTCGCAGGTCGATAGGATAGTGAAGGCAGCGTTTGGTATGGTCTCCTTTATTGGTCAGAGTATTGAGTACAGGGAGTTGGGAGGGTCATGTTGTGGCTGTACAGGACATTGGTTAGGGGCCACTGTTGGAATATTGCGTGTAATTCTGGTCTCCTTCCTCTCGGAAAGATGTTGTGAAACTTGAAAGGGTTCAGAAAGGATTTACAAGGATGTTGGAGGGTTGGAGGGT
>NW_027309910.1:143059-153059 GCF_047496795.1 Chiloscyllium punctatum | reverse complement strand
CACACACCCACACCCCCACCCTCTCTCACACACACCCACCCACCCTCCTCTCACACACCCACACACACCCACACCCCCACCCCTCCTCCACACACACCCACACACCCACCCTCTCTCACACACACCCACACACACACCCACACCCTCTCTCACACACACCCACACCCCACCCACTCCACACTCAACCCACACCCCCCCCTCTCACACACACCCACACCCACACCCTCTCCACACACACCCACACCCACCCTCTCTCCACACACACCCACACCCACCCTCTCTCACACACCCACACCCTCTCTCACACACACCCACACACACACCCTCTCTCACACACACCCACACCCACACCCCTCTCCACACACACCCACACCCACACCCTCTCCACACACACCCACACCCACCCTCTCTCACACACACCCACCCCCCACACACACCCACACACACACCCTCTCCCACACACACCCACACCACACCCCCCTCTCACACACACCCACACACCCACCCTCCTCACACACCCCCCCACACACCCCCACCCTCCTCACACACACCCACACACACACACCCACCCTCTCCACACACCCCACCACCCTCCTCACACACACCCACACCCCCACCCACCCCCACCCACCCACACACACCACCCCCACCACTCCCACACACCACCCACACACCCACCCACCACCTCTCACACACCACCCACACCCCCACCCCTCTCTCACACACACCCCACCCCCCACCCTCTCTCACACACCACCCACCCCCCACCCTCTCTCACAACACCCACACCCCACCCTCTCTCACACACACCTCACCAACCCCACCCCTCACCACACCCACACACACCCCCCACCCCACCCTCTCCACACACACCCCCCACACCCCACACCCCCCACCCTCTCTCACACCACCCACACACACCCACACCCCCACCCTCCACACACACACACACACCCCCCCCCCCCCCCCTCCCCACACCCCCCCCCACCACACCACACACCCACCCCCACCCTCTCCCTCACACACCACACACACCCCCCCCCCTCTCTCACACACACACCCACACACACCCCACCCTCTCTCTCACACACCCCACACACACCCCACCCCACCCTCTCTACACACACCACACCCCCACCCTCTCTCACACACACACACACACACACCCACCCTCTCCCCACACACCACACCCCCACCCTCTCTCACACACACCCTCTCCACACACACCCACACCCCCCACCCTCTCTCACACACACCCACACCCCCACCCCCTCACACACACCCACCCCCCACCCTCTCTCACACACACCCCACACCCCACCCTCTCTCACACACACCCACACCCCCACCCTCTCTCACACACACACACACCCCACCCCCACCCTCTCCTCACACACCACACCCACCCACACCCCCACCCTCTCTCCTCTCACACACACCCACACACCCCCACACCCCACCCTCTCTCACACACACACCCACACCCCACCCTCTCTCTCTCACACACACCCACACACCACCCACACCCCACCCTCTCTCACACACACACACACCCACACCCCCACCCTCTCTCACACACACACACCACACCCCACCCCCACCCTCTCTCACCACACACACACACCCCCACCCTCTCTCACACACACACACACCCCACCCCACCCTCACCCCACACCCCCACACACACCCACACCCCCACCCCTCTCCACACACCACCCACACACACACCCACCCTCTCCACACACACACACACCCCCACCCCTCTCTCACACACACCCACACCCCCACCCTCCTCCACACACACCCACACCCCCACCCCCCTCTCACACACCCCACACCCCCACCCTCCTCTCTCACACACCCACACCCCACCCCACCCTCTCTCACACACCCACCCCCCACCCCCCACACACCCCCCACCCCCCCCCCTCACACACCCCACACACACCCACCCTCTCTCACACACCCCCCACACCACCCCCCCCCTCTCACACACCCACACACACCCACACCCCCCCCCACCTCACACCCCCCACCCACACCCCCCCACCCTCTCTCACACACACCCACACCCCCACCCTCTCTCACACACACCCACACACACACACCCCCCCTCTCACACACAACCCACACCCCCACCCTCTCACACACCCCCACACCCCCCACCCTCTCTCACACACACCCCACCCCCCACCCTCTCTCACACACACCCACACCCCCACCCTCCTCACACACACCCACACCCCCCCCCCACACACCCCCACACACACACCCCCACCCTCTCTCACACACACCCACACACACACCCCCACCCTCTCTCACACACACCCACACCCCCACCCTCTCACACACACCCACACCCCCACCCTCTCTCACACACACCCCACACACACCCCACACCCCCACCCTCTCCACACACACCCACACCACCCACACCCCCAACCTCTCTCACACACACCCACACACACACCCCCACCCTCTCTCACACACACCCACACCCCCACCCTCTCTCACACACCCACACCCCCACCCTCTCTCACACACCCACACCCCCACCCTCTCTCAACACCCACACACACCCACACCCCCACCCTCTCTCACACACACCCCCACCCCCACCCTCTCTCACACACACCCCCACCCCCCACCCTCTCTCACACACACCCCCCACCCCCACCCTCTCTCACACACACCCCCACCCTCTCTCACACACACCCACACCCCCCACCCTCTCTCACACACACCCCACCCCCCACCCTCTCTCACACACACCCACACCCCCACCCTCTCTCACACACACACACACCCACACCCCCACCCTCTCTCCACACACCACACACACCCACACCCCCACCCTCTCTCACACACACACACACCCACACCCCCACCCTCCTACACACACACACACCACACCCACACCCCCACCCTCTCTCACACACACACACACCCACACCCCCACCCACTCTCACACACACACACACCCACACCCCCACCCTCTCTCACACACACACACACACCCACACCCTCTCACACACCCACCCTCCTCACACACACCACCCACACCCCCACCCTCTCACACACACACCCACACCCTCTCTCACACACCCCCACACACACACACCCACCCTCTCTCACACACACCCACACCCTCTCTCACACACACCCACCCTCTCTCACACACACCCCCACCCTCTCTCACACACACCCACACCCCCCCTCTCTCACACACACCCACACACACACCCCCACCCTCTCTCACACACACCCACACCCCCACCCTCTCTCACACACACCCACACCCCCACCCTCTCTCACACACACCCACACCCCCACCCTCTCTCACACACACCCACACACACACACACCCCCACCCTCTCTCACACACACCCACACACACACACACACCCACCCTCTCTCACACACACCCACACCCCCACCCTCTCTCACACACACCCACACCCCCACCCTCTCTCACACACACACCCACACCCCCACCCTCTCTCACACACACCCACACACACACCCACCCTCTCTCACACACACCCCCACCCTCTCTCACACACACCCCCACCCTCTCTCACACACACCCCCACCCTCTCTCACACACACCCCCACCCACACCCCCACCCTCTCTCGCACACACACACACACCCCCACCCTCTCTCGCACACACCCACACCCCCACCCTCTCTCACACACACCCACACCCCCACCCCTCTCACACACACCCACACCCCCACACTCTCTCACACACACCCACACCCCCACCCTCTCTCACACACACCCACACACACACACCCACACACCCACCCTCTCTCACACACCCACATGCACACCCACCCTCTCTCACACACACCCACACCCACACACCCACCCTCTCTCACACCCACCCTCTCACACACACCCACACCCCCACCCTCTCTCACACACACCCACCCTCTCTCACACACACCCACACACCCACCCTCTCTCACACACCCACACGCACACCCACCCTCTCTCACACACACCCACACCCCCACCCTCTCTCACACACACCCACACACCCACCCTCTCTCACTCACACACACCCACACCCCCACCCTCTCTCACTCACACACACCCACACCCCCACACCCACACTCACACACCCACACTCACACACCCACACTCACACACCCACCCTCTCTCAAACAGACCCACACCCACCCTCTCTCAAACACACCCACACCCACACACCCACCTCTCTCACTCACACCCACACACCCACCCTCTCTCACTCACACCCACACACCCACCCTCTCTCACTCACACCCCACACACACACACACACCCTCTCTCACTCACACACACACCCACACACTCTCTCTCACACACATACACACACACCCTCTCTCTCACACACCCACCCCCTCTCTCACTCACACAAGACACACACACCCTCTCTCTCTCACACACACCCACACCCTCTCTCTCTCACACACACCCACCCCCTCTCTCTCTCACACACCCACCCCCTCTCTCACTACACACCCACCCCTCTCTCACTCACACCCACACACACACACTCTCTCTCTCACACCCACACACTCTCTCTCACATACACCCACACCCTCTCTCTCACACACATACACACACACCCTCTCTCTCACACACAAACACACACCCTCTCTCTCACACACACCCACACTCCCCCTCTCTCTCTCTCTCTCACACACACACACACACACACCCACCCACACACCCTCTCACTCACACACACACCCCCTTGCGCACACCCTGTATCTCGTACATGCACACGCACGCACACTCCCTTGCACACTAGCACACACTCCCTCTCACAAACACACTCTCAGATGGATGAGGTGGTGTTGGGGTGAGCAATGAATGAAATTGAAAACACAAGATGAAACTGAACAACAAGACAAACACGTGGGAGGGTCAGTAACGGACAACCAGTTAGCATCGAGGGAGGGTCAGCACCGAGGGAGGGTCAGTAACGGACAACCAGTCAGGACCGAGGGAGGGTCAGCAACGGACAACCAGTCAGGACCGAGGGAGGGTCAGCACCGAGGGAGGGTCAGTAACGGACAACCAGTCAGGACCGAGGGAGGGTCAGCACCGAGGGAGGGTCAGCGCCGAGGGAGGGTCAGTAACGGACAACCAGTCAGGACCGAGGGAGGGTCAGCACCGAGGGAGGGTCAGCGCCGAGGGAGGGTCAGTAACGGACAACCAGTCAGGACCGAGGGAGGGTCAGCACCGAGGGAGGGTCAGCGCCGAGGGAGGGTCAGTAACGGACAACCAGTCAGGACCGAGGGAGGGTCAGCACCGAGGGAGGGTCAGCACCGGACAACCAGTCAGCACCGAGGGAGGGTCAGTAATGGACAACCAGTCAGCACCGAGGGAGGGTCAGCGCCGAGGGAGGGTCAGTAACGGACAACCAGTCAGCGCCGAGGGAGGGTCAGTAACGGACAACCAGTCAGGACCGAGGGAGGGTCAGCACCGAGGGAGGGTCAGTAACGGACAACCAGTCAGGACCGAGGGAGGGTCAGCGCCGAGGGAGGGTCAGTAACGGACAACCAGTTAGCATCGAGGGAGGGTCAGTACCGAGGGAGGTCAGCACCGAGGGAGGGTCAGTAACGGACAACAGTCAGGACCGAGGGAGGGTCAGCACCGAGGGAGGTCAGTAATGGACAACCAGTCAGCGCCGAGGGAGGGTCAGCGCCGAGGGAGCCCCGCACTGTGGAGGGTCAGCGCCGAGGGAGCACCGCACTGTGGGAGGGTCAGTGCTGAGGGAGCCCCGTACTGAGGGAGGGTCAGCGCCGAGGAGCCCCGCACTGTGGGAGGGTCAGCGCCGAGGGAGCCCCGCACTGAGGGAGGGTCAGCGCCGAGGGAAGCATCACGGGTCGTGGCTGGGGTTTGGGTCACGCCTGGGGTTCGGCAAACAATTGGTTCGGAGGAGCTGCGCCACCAAGGGGCAGGCGGGCGGAACTGCGCCGTGGCGCGCGCAGGCAATTCAACTAGGGGTGGCTGCGCAAGGCAGCGTTCCGACAAGCTGGTGGGCAGGGGTGCAAGCACTCACCGTGAAGACGCTGGGAGGCAACGACATAGCTGGCCAGGGTGACGTTGCTGGAACCCCCCGATTCAGGGGGATGGGGTGCACACGGAAATGTTCCAGCATGTCAAAGATGGTCTGGAACCAGAGGTGCTGCACTCGACATTGACCCTCATCGTTCAGGGACAGACGGAGGTGCTGGGGGGGGGGGGGGGGGGGGGGGGGGGGGGGGGCAACAAGAGACGGAGAATGGATTAGGCAGTAATCCCAGCACACCAACACTGGCACACTCCTCCCCCCATCCCCCCACCCCACCCCACAGGGAGAGACTCCCACATACACCTCCCTCACAGGGAGAGACTCCCACATACACCTCCCCCACAGGGAGAGACTCCCACATACACCTCCCCCACAGGGAGAGACTCCCATATACACCCCCCACAGGGAGAGGACTCCCACATACACCTCACCCCCCACAGGAGAGACTCCCACATACACCTCACCCACAGGGAGAGACTCCCACATACACCTCCCTCACAGGGAGAGACTCCCATATACACCCCCCCCACAGGGAGAGACTCCCACATACACCTCCCCCCCAGGGAGAGACTCCCACATACACCTCCCCCACAGGGAGAGACTCCCACATACACCTCCCCCACAGGGAGAGACTCCACATACACCTCACCCCCCAGGGAGAGACTCCCACATACACCTCACCCACAGGGAGAGACTCCCACATACACCTCCCCCACAGGGAGAGACTCCCACATACACCTCACCCCCCAGGGAGAGACTCCCACATACACCTCCCCCACAGGGAGAGACTCCCACATACACCTCCCCCCACAGGGAGAGACTCCCACATACACCTCCCCCCCACAGGGAGAGACTCCCACATACACCTCACCCACAGGGAGAGACTCCCACATACACCTCCCCCACAGGGAGAGACTCCCACATACACCTCACCCCCCAGGGAGAGACTCCCACATACACCTCCCCACCCCCACAGGGAGAGACTCCCACATACACCTCCCCCCACAGGGAGAGACTCCCACATACACCTCCCCCCCACAGGGAGAGACTCCCACATACACCTCCCCCACAGGGAGAGACTCCCACATACACCTCCCTCACAGGGAGAGACTCCCACATACACCTCCCCACAGGGAGAGACTCCCACATACACCTCCCTCACAGGGAGAGACTCCCACATACACCTCCCTCACAGGGAGAGACTCCCACATACACCTCCCCCACAGGGAGAGACTCCCACATACACCTCCCCTCACAGGGAGAGACTCCCACATACACCTCCCCCACAGGGAGAGACTCCCACATACACCTCCCTCACAGGGAGAGACTCCCACATACACCTCCCCCACAGGGAGAGACTCCCACATACACCTCCCCCCCAGGAGAGACTCCCACATACACCTCCCCCACAGGAGAGACTCCCACATACACCTCACCCACAGGGAGAGACTCCCACATACACCTCCCCCACAGGGAGAGACTCCCACATACACCTCCCCCCACAGGGAGAGACTCCCACATACACCTCCCCCACAGGGAGAGACTCCCACATACACCTCCCCCAGGGAGAGACTCCCACATACACCTCCCCCACAGGGAGAGACTCCCACATACACCTCCCCCCACAGGGAGAGACTCCCACATACACCTCCCTCACAGGGAGAGACTCCCACATACACCTCCCCCAGGGAGAGACTCCCACATACACCTCCCCCCCAGGGAGAGACTCCCACATACACCTCCCCCCCAGGGAGACTCCCACATACACCTCCCCCCCAGGGAGAGACTCCCACATACACCTCCCCCCCAGGGAGAGACTCCCACATACACCTCCCCCACAGGGAGACACTCCCACATACACCTCCCCCACAGGGAGAGACTCCACATACACCTCCCCCACAGGGAGACACTCCCACATACACCTCCCCCCAGGGAGAGACTCCCACATACACCTCGACCCACAGGGAGACACTCCACATACACCTCCCCCACAGGGAGAGACTCCACATACACCTCCCCCACAGGGAGACACTCCCACATACACCTCCCCCACAGGGAGAGACTCCCACATACACCTCCCCACAGGGAGACACTCCCACATACACCTCCCCCACAGGGAGAGACTCCCACATACACCTCCCCACAGGGAGACCGACTCCCACATACACCTCCCCCACAGGGAGACACTCCCACATACACCTCACCCACAGGGAGACACTCCCACATACACCTCCCCCACAGGGAGAGACTCCCACATACACCTCCCCCACAGGGAGACACTCCCACATACACCTCCCCCACAGGGAGAGACTCCCACATACACCTCCCCCACAGGGAGAGACTCCCACATACACCTCCCCCACAGGGAGAGACTCCCACATACACCTCCCCCACAGGGAGAGACTCCCACATACACCTCACCCACAGGGAGGACACTCCACATACACCTCCCCACAGGGAGAGACTCCCACATACACCTCCCCCCCAGGGAGAGACTCCCACATACACCTCCCCCCCAGGGAGAGACTCCCACATACACCTCACCCACCAGGGAGAGACTCCCACATACACCTCCCCCACAGGGAGCGACTCCCACATACACCTCCCCCACAGGGAGAGACTCCCACATACACCTCCCCCACAGGGAGAGACTCCCACATACACCTCACCCACAGGGAAGAGACTCCACATACACCTCCCCCACAGGAGAGACTCCCACATACACCTCCCCCACAGGGAGAGACTCCCACATACACCTCCCCCACAGGGAGAGACTCCCACATACACCTCCCCCACAGGGAGACGACTCCCACATACACCTCCCCCACAGGGAGAGCACTCCCACATACACCTCCCCACAGGGAGAGACTCCCACATACACCTCCCCCACAGGGAGAGACTCCCACATACACCTCACCCACAGGGAGAGACTCCCACATACACCTCCCCACAGGGAGAGACTCCCACATAGACCTCCCCCACAGGGAGAGACTCCCACATACACCTCCCCCACAGGGAGAGACTCCCACATACACCTCACCCACAGGGAGAGACTCCCACATACACCTCACCCACAGGGAGAGACTCCCACATACACCTCCCCCACAGGGAGAGACTCCCACATAGACCTCCCCCACAGGGAGAGACTCCCACATACACCTCCCCCCCAGGGAGAGACTCCCACATACACCTCCCCCACAGGGAGAGACTCCCACATAGACCTCCCCCACAGGGAGAGACTCCCACATAGACCTCCCCCACAGGGAGAGACTCCCACATACACCTCCCCCACAGGGAGAGACTCCCACATACACCTCACCCACAGGAGAGACTCCCACATACACCTCCCCCCACAGGGAGAGACTCCCACATACACCTCCCCCACAGGGAGAGACTCCCACATACACCTCACCCCCAGGGAGACACTCCCACATACACCTCCCCCACAGGGAGAGACTCCCACATACACCTCCCCCCACAGGGAGACACTCCCACATACACCTCCCCCCACAGGGAGAGACTCCCACATACCCCTCACCCACAGGGAGAGACTCCCACATACACCTCACCCACAGGGAGAGACTCCCACATACACCTCCCCCCACAGGGAGAGACTCCACATACACCTCACCCACAGGGAGACTCCCACATACCCCCCCACAGGGAGAGACTCCCACATACCCTCCCCCACAGGGACTCCCACATACACCTCACCCCCCAGGGAGAGACTCCCACATACACCTCCCCCCACAGGGAGAGACTCCCACATACACCTCCCCCACAGGGAGAGACTCCCACATACACCTCCTCCCACAGGGAGAGACTCCCACATACACCTCACTCCCCCAGGGAGAGACTCCACATACACCTCCCCACCCCCACAGGGAGAGACTCCCACATACACCTCCCCCCACAGGGAGAGACTCC
>NW_027309910.1:44486-142959 GCF_047496795.1 Chiloscyllium punctatum | reverse complement strand
CCCGCGGTCCCTGGGTGACGCTGTATCCCGGGTATTCAGTGACGGTCCACCCTCGCGGGGGCCTCTGTGACGTTGTCGGGGGGTGATTGTGACGTTCTCCCCAGCGGGCGTCGTTTGTCTTGTCCGGTCACTAGGACCCGCGGGGTCCCTCTGTGACGTTGCACGGTGGTGGAGGGACGGGGGGTGTTGATTGTGACGTTGAGCCCAGGGCCGTGTGGGTGTCGCTCGGGAGCCGCGGGGTCTGTCGGTGACGGAGGTGATTGTGACGTTGCCCCCTCTGTGTGTATGATGTGTCCGGTCAGTAGGACCCGCGGGGTCTCTCTGTGACGTTAGACGGGGGGTTGATTGTGACGGAGTGAGGGTTTGATTGTGACGCAGTGAGGCGCGGGCGCTAGGACCTGCCTGGTGTACCGCTCCCTCGCTGTCTCTCTCTCTCTCTCTGTGTCTCTGTGTTCACCCGCCGGGGGCTCGCTACCCCCCCCACCCGGAGGATGGTGACGGCACACCGGAAACCGGAAACAGTCACCACACCGACACTCCCCTACCTTCCCCCATCCACCAACACCACCCCCCAGGCCCCGCACAAAGGTTCCGGGCAGAAACATTCCGCCTCACACACACACACACACACACACACACATCACACTATAGACAACACCATCACCCTATAGACAACACCATCACCCACACCCTATAGACACCCTCATCACCCTATAGACACCACCATCACCCTATAGACAACACCATCACTCATACCCTATAGACACCCTCATCACCCTATAGACAACACCATCACCCACACCCTATAGACAACATCATCACCCTATAGACACCACCATCACCCACACCCTATAGACACCACCATCACCCTATAGACAACACCATCACCCTATAGACAACACCATCACTCATACCCTATAGACACCCTCATCACCCTATAGACAACACCATCACCCACACCCTATAGACAACATCATCACCCTATAGACACCACCATCACCCACACCCTATAGACACCACCATCACCCTATAGACAACACCATCACCCTATAGACAACACCATCACCCACACTCTATAGACACCCTCATCACCCTATAGACAACACCATCACCCACACCCTATAGACAACACCATCACCCTATAGACACCACCAACACCCTATAGACACCACCATCACGCACACCCTATAGACACCACCAACACCCTATAGACACCACGAACACCCACACGCTATAGACACCACCATCACCCTATAGACACCACGAACACCCACACGCTATAGACACCACCATCACCCTATAGACACCACCAGCACCCACACCCTATAGACACCCTCATCACCCTACAGACAACACCATCACCCACACCCTATAGACAACACCAACACCCTATAGACACCACCATTACCCACACCCTATGGACAACACCATCACCCTATAGACACCACCATCACCCATACCCTATAGACACCACCATCACCATCACCCTATAGACAACACCATCACCCTATAGACACCACCAACACCCTATAGTCACCACCATCACCCACACCCTTTTAGACACCACCATCACCCTATAGACACCACCAACACCCTGTAGTCACCACCATCACCCACACCCTTTTAGACACCACCATCACCCTATAGACACCACCAACACCCTATAGTCACCACCATCACCCACACCCTTTTAGATACCACCATCACCCTATAGACAGCGCCATCACCCACACTCTATAGACACACCCATCACCCACACCCTATAGACACCACCATCACCCTATAGACACCGCCATCACCCACACCCTATAGACACCACCAACACCCTATAGATACCACCATCACCCACACCCTTTTAGACACCACCATCACCCTATAGACACCGCCATCACCCACACTCTATAGACACCACCAGCACCCACACCCGATAGACACCACCATAACCCATAGACACTGCCATCACCCACACCCTATAGACACCACCAACACCCTTTAGACACCACCATCACCCACACCCTTTTAGACACCACCATCACCCTTTTAGACACCACCAACACCCACACCCTATAGACACCACCATCACCCACACCCTATAGACACCACCAACACCCTATAGTCACCACCATCACCCACACCCTTTTAGACACCACCATCACCCTATAGACACCGCCATCACCCACACTCTATAGACACCACCATCACCCTATAGACACCACCATCACCCACACCCTATAGACAACACCATCACCCTATAGATACCACCATCACCAACACCCTATAGATACCACCATCACCCACACCCTATAGACAACAACAACACCCTGTAGACACCACCATCACCCACACCCTATAGACAACAACAACACCCTATAGACACCACCATCACCCACACCCTATAGACAACACCATCACCAACACCCTATAGACACCACCATCACCCTATAGTCACCACCATCACCCACACTCTATAGACACCACCATCACCCTATAGACACCCCCATCACCCACACCCTATAGACACCCCCATCGCCCTATAGACACCCCCATCACCCACACCCTATAGACAGCACCATCGCCCTATAGACACCACCATCACCCACACCCTTTTAGACACCACCATCACCCTATAGACACCGCCATCACCCACACTCTATAGACACCCCCATCACCCACACCCTATAGACACCATCATCGCCCTATAGACACCCCCATCACCCACACCCTATAGACACCACCATCGCCCTATAGACACCCCCATCACCCACACCCTATAGACACCACCATCGCCCTATAGACACCACCATCACCCACACCCTTTTAGACACCACCCACACTCTATAGACACCCCCATCACCCACACTCTATAGACACCCCCATCACCCACACCCTATAGACACCACCAACACCTTATAGATACCACCATCACCCACACTCTATAGACACCACCATCACCCACACCCTATAGACACCACCATCACCCTATAGACACCGCCATCACCCACACCCTATAGACACCACCAACGCCCTATAGACACCACCATCACCATCACCCTATAGACACCACCATCACCCACACTCTATAGACACCACCATCACCCTATAGACACCACCAACACCCTATAGACATCACCATCACCCTATAGACACCACCATCACCCACACTCTATAGACACCACCATCACCCTATAGACACCACCAACACCCTATAGACATCACCATCACCCTATAGACACCACCAACACCCACACCCTATAGACAACACCATCACCCTATAGACACCACCATCACCCATACCCTTTCGACACCACCATCACCCACACCCTATAGATAACACCATCACTCTATAGACACCACCATCACCCACACCCTATAGACACCACCATCACCCACACCCTATAGACACCACCAACACCCTATAGTCACCACCATCACCCACACCCTTTTAGACACCACCATCACCCTATAGACACCACCATCACCCACACTCTATAGACACCCCCATCACCCACACCCTATAGACACCATCACCCTATAGACACCACCATCACCCACACCCTATAGACACCACCAACACCCTATAGATACCACCATCACCCACACCCTTTTAGACACCACCATCACCCTATAGACACCGCCATCACCCACACTCTATAGACACCACCAGCACCCACACCCTATAGACACCACCATAACCCATAGACACCGCCATCACCCACACCCTATAGACACCACCAACTCCCTATAGACACCACCATCACCCACACCCTATAGACACCACCATCACCCACACCCTATAGACACCACCATCACCCTATAGACACCACCATCACCCATACCCTATAGACACCACCATCACCCACACCCTATAGACAACACCATCACCCTATAGACACCACCATCACCCACACCCTATATACACCACCATCACCCACACCCTATAGATAACAACAACACCCTATAGACACCATCACCCACACCCTATAGACAACACCATCACCAACACCCTATAGACACCACCATCACCCTATAGTCACCACCATCACCCACACTCTATAGACACCACCATCACCCTATAGACACCCCCATCACCCACACCCTATAGACACCCCCATCACCCTATAGACACCCCCATCACCCACACCCTATAGATAACAACAACACCCTATAGACACCATCACCCACACCCTATAGACAACACCATCACCAACACCCTATAGACACCACCATCACCCTATAGACACCCCCATCACCCACACCCTATAGACACCCCCATCGCCCTATAGACACCCCCATCACCCACACCCTATAGACACCACCATCGCCCACACCCTATAGACACCACCATCACCCACACCCTTTTAGACACCACCATCACCCTATAGACACCGCCATCACCCACACTCTATAGACACCCCCATCACCCACACCCTATAGACACCATCATCGCCCTATAGACACCACCATCGCCCTATAGACACCACCATCACCCACACCCTTTTAGACACCACCATCACCCTATAGACACCGCCATCACCCACACTCTATAGACACCCCCATCACCCACACCCTATAGACACCACCATCACCCTATAGACACCGCCATCACCCACACCCTATAGACACCACCAACACCTTATAGATACCACCATCACCATCACCCTATAGACACCGCCATCACCCACACTCTATAGACACCACCATCACCCACACCCTATAGACACCACCATCACCCTATAGACGCCGCCATCACCCACACCCTTTGGACACCACCAACGCCCTATAGACACCACCATCACCATCACCCTATAGACACCACCATCACCCTATAGACACCACCATCACCCTATAGACACCACCAACACCATATAGACATCACCATCACCCTATAGACACCACCATCACCCACACTCTATAGACACCACCATCACCCTATAGACACCACCAACACCCTATAGACACCACCATCACCCACACTCTATAGACACCACCATCACCCTATAGACACCACCAACACCCTATAGACATCACCATCACCCTATAGACACCACCATCACCCACACCCTATAGACAACACCATCACCCTATAGACACCACCATCACCCACACTCTATAGACACCACCATCACCCTATAGACACCACCATCACCCACACCCTATAGACAACACCATCACCCTATAGATACCACCATCACCAACACCCTATAGATACCACCATCACCCACACCCTATAGACCACAACAACACCCTGTAGACACCACCATCACCCACACCCTATAGACAACAACACCCTATAGACACCCCCATCACCCACACCCTATAGACAACACCATCGCCCTATAGACACCCCCATCACCCACACCCTTTTAGACACCACCATCACCCTATAGACACCGCCATCACCCACACTCTATAGACACCCCCATCACCCACACCCTATAGACACCCCCATCGCCCTATAGACACCCCCATCACCCACACCCTATAGACACCATCATCGCCCTATAGACACCACCATCGCCCTACAGACACCACCATCACCCACACCCTTTTAGACACCACCCACACTCTATAGACACCCCCATCACCCACACCCTATAGACACCACCATCACCCTATAGACACCGCCATCACCCACACCCTATAGACACCACCAACACCTTATAGATACCACCATCAC
This sequence comes from Chiloscyllium punctatum, assembly GCF_047496795.1. Classification (NCBI taxonomy): domain Eukaryota; kingdom Metazoa; phylum Chordata; class Chondrichthyes; order Orectolobiformes; family Hemiscylliidae; genus Chiloscyllium; species Chiloscyllium punctatum. The sequence continues at coordinate 137,282 of NW_027309910.1, read as the reverse complement.
CATCACCCTATAGACACCACCATCACCCACACTCTATAGACACCACCATCACCCACACCCTATAGACACCACCATCACCCTATAGACACCGCCATCACCCACACCCTATAGACACTACCAACGCCCTATAGACACCACCATCACCATCACCCTATAGACACCACCATCACCCACACTCTATAGACACCACCATCACCCTATAGACACCACCAACACCCTATAGACATCACCATCACCCTATAGACACCACCAACACCCACACCCTATAGACAACACCATCACCCTATAGACACCACCATCACCCATACCCTTTCGACACCACCATCACCCACACCCTATAGATAACACCATCACTCTATAGACACCACCATCACCCACACCCTATAGACACCACCAACACCCTATAGTCACCACCATCACCCACACCCTTTTAGACACCACCATCACCCTATAGACACCCCCATCACCCACACCCTATAGACACCCCCATCGCCCTATAGACACCCCCATCACCCACACCCTATAGACACCATCATCGCCCTATAGACACCACCATCGCCCTACAGACACCACCATCACCCACACCCTATAGACACCACCAACACCCTATAGATACCACCATCACCCACACCCTTTTAGACACCACCATCACCCTATAGACACCGCCATCACCCACACTCTATAGACACCACCAGCACCCACACTCTATAGACACCCCCATCACCCACACCCTATAGACACCACCATCACCCTATAGACACCGCCATCACCCACACCCTATAGACACCACCAACACCTTATAGATACCACCATCACCATCACCCTATAGACACCACCATCACCCACACTCTATAGACACCACCATCACCCACACCCTATAGACACCACCATCACCCTATAGACACCGCCATCACCCACACCCTATAGACACCACCACCACCCTATAGATACCACCATCACCCACACCCTTTTAGACACCACCATCACCCTATAGACACCGCCATCACCCACACTCTATAGACACCACCAGCACCCACACCCTATAGACCCCACCATAACCCATAGACACCGCCATCACCCACACCCTATAGACACCACCAACACCCTATAGACACCACCATCACCCACACCCTATAGACACCACCATCACCCTATAGACACCACCATCACCCACACCCTATAGACGCCACCATCACCCTATAGACACCACCATCACCCATACCCTATAGACACCACCATCACCCACACCCTATAGACAACACCATCACCCTATAGACACCACCATCACCCACACCCTATATACACCACCATCACCCACACCCTATAGATAACAACAACACCCTATAGACACCACCATCACCCACACCCTATAGACAACACCATCACCAACACCCTATAGACACCACCATCACCCACACTCTATAGACACCACCATCACCCTATAGACACCCCCATCACCCACACCCTATAGACACCCCCATCGCCCTATAGACACCCCCATCACCCACACCCTATAGACACCACCATCGCCCTATAGACACCACCATCACCCACACCCTTTTAGACACCACCATCACCCTATAGACACCGCCATCACCCACACTCTATAGACACCCCCATCACCCACACCCTATAGACACCCCCATCGCCCTATAGACACCCCCATCACCCACACCCTATAGACACCATCATCGCCCTATAGACACCACCATCGCCCTATAGACACCACCATCACCCACACCCTTTTAGACACCACCCACACTCTATAGACACCCCCATCACCCACACTCTATAGACACCCCCATCACCCACACCCTATAGACACCACCATCACCCTATAGACACCGCCATCACCCACACCCTATAGACACCACCAACACCCTATAGACATCACCATCACCCTATAGACACCACCATCACCCACACTCTATAGACACCACCATCACCCTATAGACACCACCAACACCCTATAGACATCACCATCACCCTATAGACACCACCAACACCCACACCCTATAGACAACACCATCACCCTATAGACACCACCATCACCCATACCCTTTCGACACCACCATCACCCACACCCTATAGATAACACCATCACTCTATAGACACCACCATCACCCACACCCTATAGACACCACCATCACCCACACCCTATAGACACCACCAACACCCTATAGTCACCACCATCACCCACACCCTTTTAGACACCACCATCACCCTATAGACACCACCATCACCCACACTCTATAGACACCCCCATCACCCACACCCTATAGACACCACCATCACCCTATAGACACCGCCATCACCCACACCCTATAGACACCACCAACACCCTATAGATACCACCATCACCCACACCCTTTTAGACAGCACCATCACCCTATAGACACCGCCATCACCCACACTCTATAGACACCACCAGCACCCACACCCTATAGACCCCACCATAACCCATAGACACCGCCATCACCCACACCCTATAGACACCACCATCACCCACACCCTATAGACACCACCATCACCCTATAGACACCACCATCACCCACACCCTATAGACACCACCATCACCCTATAGACACCACCATCACCCACACCCTATATACACCACCATCACCCACACCCTATAGATAACAACAACACCCTATAGACACCATCACCCACACCCTATAGACAACACCATCACCAACACCCTATAGACACCACCATCACCCTATAGTCACCACCATCACCCACACTCTATAGACACCACCATCACCCTATAGACACCCCCATCACCCACACCCTATAGACACCCCCATCGCCCTATAGACACCCCCATCACCCACACCCTATAGATAACAACAACACCCTATAGACACCATCACCCACACCCTATAGACAACACCATCACCAACACCCTATAGACACCACCATCACCCTATAGACACACCCATCACCCACACCCTATAGACACCACCATCGCCCTATAGACACCCCCATCACCCACACCCTATAGACACCACCATCGCCCACACCCTATAGACACCACCATCACCCACACCCTTTTAGACACCACCATCACCATATAGACACCCCCATCACCCACACCCTATAGACACCATCATCGCCCTATAGACACCACCATCGCCCTATAGACACCACCATCACCCACACCCTTTTAGACACCACCATCACCCTATAGACACCGCCATCACCCACACTCTATAGACACCCCCATCACCCACACCCTATAGACACCACCATCACCCTATAGACACCGCCATCACCCACACCCTATAGACACCACCAACACCTTATAGATACCACCATCACCATCACCCTATAGACACCACCATCACCCTATAGACGCCGCCATCACCCACACCCTTTGGACACCACCAACGCCCTATAGACACCACCATCACCATCACCCTATAGACACCACCATCACCCTATAGACACCACCATCACCCTATAGACATCACCATCACCCTATAGACACCACCATCACCCACACTCTATAGACACCACCATCACCCTATAGACACCACCAACACCCTATAGACATCACCATCACCCTATAGACACCACCATCACCCACACCCTATAGACAACACCATCACCCTATAGACACCACCATCACCCATACCCTATAGACACCACCATCACCCACACTCTATAGACACCACCATCACCCTATAGACACCACCATCACCCACACCCTATAGACAACACCATCACCCTATAGATACCACCATCACCAACACCCTATAGATACCACCATCACCCACACCCTATAGACCACAACAACACCCTGTAGACACCACCATCACCCACACCCTATAGACAACAACACCCTATAGACACCACCATCACCCACACCCTATAGACAACACCATCACCAACACCCTATAGACACCACCATCACCCTATAGTCACCACCATCACCCACACACTACAGACACCACCATCACCCTATAGACACCCCCATCACCCACACCCTATAGACACCCCCATCGCCCTATAGACACCCCCATCACCCACACCCTTTTAGACACCACCATCACCCTATAGACACCGCCATCACCCACACTCTATAGACACCCCCATCACCCACACCCTATAGACACCCCCATCGCCCTATAGACACCCCCATCACCCACACCCTATAGACACCATCATCGCCCTATAGACACCACCATCGCCCTACAGACACCACCATCACCCACACCCTTTTAGACACCACCCACACTCTATAGACACCCCCATCACCCACACTCTATAGACACCCCCATCACCCACACCCTATAGACACCACCATCACCCTATAGACACCACCATCACCCACACCCTATAGACACCACCAACACCTTATAGATACCACCATCACCATCACCCTATAGACACCACCATCACCCACACTCTATAGACACCACCATCACCCACACCCTATAGACACCACCATCACCCTATAGACACCGCCATCACCCACACCCTATAGACACCACCAACGCCCTATAGACACCACCATCACCATCACCCTATAGACACCACCATCACCCACACTCTATAGACACCACCATCACCCTATAGACACCACCAACACCCTATAGACATCACCATCACCCTATAGACACCACCAACACCCACACCCTATAGACAACACCATCACCCTATAGACACCACCATCACCCATACCCTTTCGACACCACCATCACCCACACCCTATAGATAACACCATCACTCTATAGACACCACCATCACCCACACCCTATAGACACCACCATCACCCACACCCTATAGACACCACCAACACCCTATAGTCACCACCATCACCCACACCCTTTTAGACACCACCATCACCCTATAGACACCACCAACACCCACACTCTATAGACACCCCCATCACCCACACCCTATAGACACCACCATCACCCTATAGACACCGCCATCACCCACACCCTATAGTCACCACCACCACCCTATAGATACCACCATCACCCACACCCTTTTAGACACCACCATCACCCTATAGACACCGCCATCACCCACACTCTATAGACACCACCAGCACCCACACCCTATAGACCCCACCATAACCCATAGACACCGCCATCACCCACACCCTATAGACACCACCAACACCCTATAGACACCACCATCACCCACACCCTATAGACACCACCATCACCCTATAGACACCACCATCACCCACACCCTATAGACACCACCATCACCCTATAGACACCACCATCACCCATACCCTATAGACACCACCATCACCCACACCCTATAGACAACACCATCACCCTATAGACACCACCATCACCCACACCCTATATACACCACCATCACCCACACCCTATAGATAACAACAACACCCTATAGACACCACCATCACCCACACCCTATAGACAACACCATCACCAACACCCTATAGACACCACCATCACCCACACTCTATAGACACCACCATCACCCTATAGACACCCCCATCACCCACACCCTATAGACACCCCCATCGCCCTATGGACACCCCCATCACCCACACCCTATAGACACCACCATCGCCCTATAGACACCACCATCACCCACACCCTTTTAGACACCACCATCACCCTATAGACACCGCCATCACCCACACTCTATAGACACCCCCATCACCCACACCCTATAGACACCCCCATCGCCCTATAGACACCCCCATCACCCACACCCTATAGACACCATCATCGCCCTATAGACACCACCATCGCCCTATAGACACCACCATCACCCACACCCTTTTAGACACCACCCACACTCTATAGACACCCCCATCACCCACACTCTATAGACACCCCCATCACCCACACCCTATAGACACCACCATCACCCTATAGACACCGCCATCACCCACACCCTATAGACACCACCAACACCCTATAGACATCACCATCACCCTATAGACACCACCATCACCCACACTCTATAGACACCACCATCACCCTATAGACACCACCAACACCCTATAGACATCACCATCACCCTATAGACACCACCAACACCCACACCCTATAGACAACACCATCACCCTATAGACACCACCATCACCCATACCCTTTCGACACCACCATCACCCACACCCTATAGATAACACCATCACTCTATAGACACCACCATCACCCACACCCTATAGACACCACCATCACCCACACCCTATAGACACCACCAACACCCTATAGTCACCACCATCACCCACACCCTTTTAGACACCACCATCACCCTATAGACACCACCATCACCCACACTCTATAGACACCCCCATCACCCACACCCTATAGACACCACCATCACCCTATAGACACCGCCATCACCCACACCCTATAGACACCACCAACACCCTATAGATACCACCATCACCCACACCCTTTTAGACACCACCATCACCCTATAGACACCGCCATCACCCACACTCTATAGACACCACCAGCACCCACACCCTATAGACCCCACCATAACCCATAGACACCGCCATCACCCACACCCTATAGACACCACCAACTCCCTATAGACACCACCATCACCCACACCCTATAGACACCACCATCACCCTATAGACACCACCATCACCCACACCCTATAGACACCACCATCACCCTATAGACACCACCATCACCCATACCCTATAGACACCACCATCACCCACACCCTATAGAAAACACCATCACCCTATAGACACCACCATCACCCACACTCTATAGACACCACCATCACCCACACCCTATAGACAACACCATCACCCTATAGACACCACCAACACCCTATAGACATCACCATCACCCTATAGACACCACCATCACCCACACCCTATAGACAACACCATCACCCTATAGACACCACCATCACCCATACCCTATATACACCACCATCACCCACACTCTATAGACACCACCATCACCCTATAGACACCACCATCACCCACACCCTATAGACAACACCATCACCCTATAGATACCACCATCACCAACACCCTATAGATACCACCATCACCCACACCCTATAGACCACAACAACACCCTGTAGACACCACCATCACCCACACCCTATAGACAACAACACCCTATAGACACCACCATCACCCACACCCTATAGACAACACCATCACCAACACCCTATAGACACCACCATCACCCTATAGTCACCACCATCACCCACACACTACAGACACCACCATCACCCTATAGACACCCCCATCACCCACACCCTATAGACACCCCCATCGCCCTATAGACACCCCCATCACCCACACCCTTTTAGACACCACCATCACCCTATAGACACCGCCATCACCCACACTCTATAGACACCCCCATCACCCACACCCTATAGACACCCCCATCGCCCTATAGACACCCCCATCACCCACACCCTATAGACACCATCATCGCCCTATAGACACCACCATCGCCCTACAGACACCACCATCACCCACACCCTTTTAGACACCACCCACACTCTATAGACACCCCCATCACCCACACTCTATAGACACCCCCATCACCCACACCCTATAGACACCACCATCACCCTATAGACACCGCCATCACCCACACCCTATAGACACCACCAACACCTTATAGATACCACCATCACCATCACCCTATAGACACCACCATCACCCACACTCTATAGACACCACCATCACCCACACCCTATAGACACCACCATCACCCTATAGACACCGCCATCACCCACACCCTATAGACACCACCAACGCCCTATAGACACCACCATCACCATCACCCTATAGACACCACCATCACCCACACTCTATAGACACCACCATCACCCTATAGACACCACCAACACCCTATAGACATCACCATCACCCTATAGACACCACCAACACCCACACCCTATAGACAACACCATCACCCTATAGACACCACCATCACCCATACCCTTTCGACACCACCATCACCCACACCCTATAGATAACACCATCACTCTATAGACACCACCATCACCCACACCCTATAGACACCACCAACACCCTATAGTCACCACCATCACCCACACCCTTTTAGACACCACCATCACCCTATAGACACCACCAACACCCACACTCTATAGACACCCCCATCACCCACACCCTATAGACACCACCATCACCCTATAGACACCGCCATCACCCACACCCTATAGACACCACCACCACCCTATAGATACCACCATCACCCACACCCTTTTAGACACCACCATCACCCTATAGACACCGCCATCACCCACACTCTATAGGCACCACCAGCACCCACACCCTATAGACCCCACCATAACCCATAGACACCGCCATCACCCACACCCTATAGACACCACCAACTCCCTATAGACACCACCATCACCCACACCCTATAGACACCACCATCACCCTATAGACACCACCATCACCCACACCCTATAGACACCACCATCACCCTATAGACACCACCATCACCCATACCCTATAGACACCACCATCACCCACACCCTATAGACACCACCATCACCCTATAGACACCACCATCACCCATACCCTATAGACACCACCATCACCCACACCCTATAGACAACACCATCACCCTATAGACACCACCATCACCCACACTCTATAGACACCACCATCACCCTATAGACACCACCAACACCCTATAGACATCACCATCACCCTATAGACACCACCATCACCCACACCCTATAGACAACACCATCACCCTATAGACACCACCATCACCCTATAGACACCACAATCACCCACACCCTATAGACAACACCATCACCCTATAGATACCACCATCACCAACACCCTATAGATACCACCATCACCCACACCCTATAGACCACAACAACACCCTGTAGACACCACCATCACCCACACCCTATAGACAACAACACCCTATAGACACCACCATCACCCACACCCTATAGACAACACCATCACCAACACCCTATAGACACCACCATCACCCTATAGTCACCACCATCACCCACACACTACAGACACCACCATCACCCTATAGACACCCCCATCACCCACACCCTATAGACACCCCCATCGCCCTATAGACACCCCCATCACCCACACCCTTTTAGACACCACCATCACCCTATAGACACCGCCATCACCCACACTCTATAGACACCCCCATCACCCACACCCTATAGACACCCCCATCGCCCTATAGACACCCCCATCACCCACACCCTATAGACACCATCATCGCCCTATAGACACCACCATCGCCCTACAGACACCACCATCACCCACACCCTTTTAGACACCACCCACACTCTATAGACACCCCCATCACCCACACTCTATAGACACCCCCATCACCCACACCCTATAGACACCACCATCACCCTATAGACACCGCCATCACCCACACCCTATAGACACCACCAACACCTTATAGATACCACCATCACCATCACCCTATAGACACCACCATCACCCACACTCTATAGACACCACCATCACCCACACCCTATAGACACCACCATCACCCTATAGACACCGCCATCACCCACACCCTATAGACACCACCAACGCCCTATAGACACCACCATCACCATCACCCTATAGACACCACCATCACCCACACTCTATAGACACCACCATCACCCTATAGACACCACCAACACCCTATAGACATCACCATCACCCTATAGACACCACCAACACCCACACCCTATAGACAACACCATCACCCTATAGACACCACCATCACCCATACCCTTTCGACACCACCATCACCCACACCCTATAGATAACACCATCACTCTATAGACACCACCATCACCCACACCCTATAGACACCACCATCACCCACACCCTATAGACACCACCAACACCCTATAGTCACCACCATCACCCACACCCTTTTAGACACCACCATCACCCTATAGACACCACCATCACCCACACTCTATAGACACCCCCATCACCCACACCCTATAGACACCACCATCACCCTATAGACACCGCCATCACCCACACCCTATAGACACCACCACCACCCTATAGATACCACCATCACCCACACCCTTTTAGACACCACCATCACCCTATAGACACCGCCATCACCCACACTCTATAGACACCACCAGCACCCACACCCTATAGACACCACCATAACCCATAGACACCGCCATCACCCACACCCTATAGACACCACCAACACCCTATAGACACCACCATCACCCACACCCTATAGACACCACCATCACCCTATAGACACCACCATCACCCACCCCCTATAGACACCACCATCACCCTATAGACACCACCATCACCCATACCCTATAGACACCACCATCACCCACACCCTATAGACAACACCATCACCCTATAGACACCACCATCACCCACACCCTATATACACCACCATCACCCACACCCTATAGATAGCAACAACACCCTATAGACACCACCATCACCCACACCCTATAGACAACACCATCACCAACACCCTATAGACACCACCATCACCCTATAGTCACCACCATCACCCACACTCTATAGACACCACCATCACCCTATAGACACCCCCATCACCCACACCCTATAGACACCCCCATCGCCCTATAGACACCCCCATCACCCACACCCTATAGACACCACCATCGCCCTATAGACACCACCATCACCCACACCCTTTTAGACACCACCATCACCCTATAGACACCACCATCACCCACACTCTATAGACACCCCCATCACCCACACCCTATAGACACCCCCATCGCCCTATAGACACCCCCATCACCCACACCCTATAGACACCATCATCGCCCTATGGACACCACCATCGCCCTATAGACACCACCATCACCCACACCCTTTTAGACACCACCCACACTCTATAGACACCCCCATCACCCACACTCTATAGACACCCCCATCACCCACACCCTATAGACACCACCATCACCCTATAGACACCGCCATCACCCACACCCTATAGACACCACCAACACCTTATAGATACCACCATCACCAACACCTTATAGATACCACCATCACCATCACCCTATAGACACCGCCATCACCCACACTCTATAGACACCACCATCACCCACACCCTATAGACACCACCATCACCCTATAGACGCCGCCATCACCCACACCCTATAGACACCACCAACGCCCTATAGACACCACCATCACCCTATAGACACCACCATCACCCTATAGACACCACCAACACCCTATAGACACCACCAACACCCTATAGACATCACCATCACCCTATAGACACCACCATCACCCACACTCTATAGACACCACCATCACCCTATAGACACCAACAACACCCTATAGACATCACCATCACCCTATAGACACCACCATCACCCACACCCTATAGACAACACCATCACCCTATAGACACCACCATCACCCATACCCTATAGACACCACCATCACCCACACCCTTTAGATAACACCATCACTCTATAGACACCACCATCACCCACACCCTATAGACACCACCATCACCCACACCCTATAGACACCACCAACACCCTATAGTCACCACCATCACCCACACCCTTTTAGACACCACCATCACCCTATAGACAGCGCCATCACCCACACTCTATAGACACACCCATCACCCACACCCTATAGACACCACCATCACCCTATAGACACCGCCATCACCCACACCCTATAGACACCACCAACACCCTATAGATACCACCATCACCCACACCCTTTTAGACACCACCATCACCCTATAGACACCGCCATCACCCACACTCTATAGACACCACCAGCACCCACACCCTATAGACACCACCATAACCCATAGACACTGCCATCACCCACACCCTATAGACACCACCAACACCCTTTAGACACCACCATCACCCACCCCCTATAGACACCACCATCACCCTATAGACACCACCATCACCCACACCCTATAGACACCACCATCACCCATACCCTATAGACACCACCATCACCCACACCCTATAGACAACACCATCACCCTATAGACACCACCATCACCCACACCCTATATACACCACCATCACCCACACCCTATAGACAACACCATCACCCTATAGACACCACCATCACCCACACCCTATAGACACCACCATCACCATATAGACACCACCAACACCCTACAGACACCACCAACACCCTATAGACACCACCATCACCCTATAGATATCACCAACACCCTATAGACACCACCAACACCCACACCCTACAGTCACCACCGACACCCTATAGATACCACCATCACCCACACCCTATAGACACCACCATCACCCTATAGACACCACCATCACCCACACCCTATAGACACCACCATCACCCTGTAGACACCACCAACACCCTATAGATACCACCATCACCCACACCCTTTTAGACGCCACCATCACCCTATAGACACCGCCATCTCCCACACTCTATAGACACCACCAACGCCCTATAGATACCACCATCACCCACACCCTATAGACACCACCAACACCCTATAGACACCACCATCGCCCACACCCTATAGACACCACCAACACCCACACCCTATAGACACCACCAACACCCTATAGACACCACCGTCACCCACATCCTATAGACACCACCATCACCCTATAGACACCATCACCCTATCGACACCACCATCACCCTATAGACACCACCATCACCCACACCCTATAGACACCACCATCACTCTAGACACCACCATCACTCTATAGACACCACCATCACCCACACCCTATAGACACCACCATCGCCCTCTAGACACCACCATCACTCTATAGACATCACCATCACCCAAGCGACATCACCATCACCCTATAGACATCATCACCCACACCCTATAGACACCACCATCACACTATAGAAATCACCATCACCCTATAGACACCACCATCACACTATAGAAATCACCATCACCCTATAGACACCACCATCACCCTATAGCCACTACCATCACCCACACCCTATAGACACCACCCTCACCCTATAGACACCACCATCACCAACACCCTATAGACACCACCATCAACCTATTCACACCACCATTACCCACACCCTTTAGACACCACCATCACCCACACCCTATAGACACCACCATCACCCTATAGACAGCACCAACACCCTAGAGACACCACAATCACCCTATAGATAGCACCAACACCCTATAGACACCACCATCACCCTGTAGACACCACCATCACCCACACCCTATAGACACCACCATCGCCCTATACATAGCAGCATCACCCTGTAGACAGCACCAACACCCTATAGACACCACCAAAACCAACACTCTATAGACACCACCATCGCCCGATAGACAGCACCAACACCCTATAGACTCCACCATCACCCTGTATACACCATCATCACCCTATAGACAGCACCAACACCCTATAGACACCACCATCGCCAACACCCTATAGACACCACCATCGCCCTATATACAGCACCAACACCCTATAGACACCAGCAACACCCTATAGACAGCACCAACACCACATAGACCCGGCCATCATCCTGTAAACAGCACCATCACCCTATAGACCCCACCATCACCCTATAGACATCAACACCCTATAGATATCCACCACCATATAGAGAGCACCCAATCCAGTCCAGCACCCAGCCCATCCCCCCCCAAACCCTTCCTATTCATATTACCATCCAGATGCCTCTTAAATGTTACAATTGTACCAGCCTCCACCACATCCTCTGGCAGCTCATTCCATACACGTACCACCCTCTGGGGGAAAATGTTGCCCCTTAGGTCTCTTTTATATCTTTCCCCTCTCACCCTAAACCTATGCCCCTCTAGTTCTGGACTCCCCGACCCCAGGGGAAAGACTTTTCCTATATATCCTCTCCATGCCCCTCATAATTTTGTAAACCTCTATAAGGTCACCCCTCAGCCTCCGACGCTCCAGGGAAAACAGCCCCAGCCTGTTCAGCCTCTCCCTGTAGCTCAGATCCTCCAACCCTGGCAACATCCTTGTCAATCTTTTCTGAACCCTTTCAGGTTTCACAACATCTATCCGATAGGAAGGAGACCAGAATTGCATGCAATATTCCAACAGTGGCCTAACCAATGTCCTGTCCAGCCGCAACATGACCTCCCAACTCCTGTACTCAATACTCTGATCAATAAATGAAAGCATACCAAACGCCTTCTTCACTATCCTATCTACCTGCGACTCCACTTTCAAGGAGCTATGAACCTGCACTCCAAGGTCTCTTTGTTCAGCAACACTCCCCAGGAGCTGACCATTAAGTGTATAAGTCCTGCTAAGATTTGCTTTCCCAAAATGCAGCACCTCACATTTATCTGAATTAAACTCCATCTGCCACTTCTCAGCCCATTGGCCCATCTGGTCCCAGATCCTGTTGTAATCTGAGGGAACCCTCTTCGCTGTCCACTACGCCTCCAATTTTGGGGTCATCTGCAAACTTACTAACTGTACCTCTTATGCTCGCATCCAAATCATTTATGTAAATGACAAAAAGTAGAGGGCCCAGCACCGATCCTTGTGGCACTCCACTGGTCACAGGCCTCCAGTCTGAAAAACAACCCTCCACCACCACCCTCTGTCTTCTACCTTTGAGCCAGTTCTGTATCCAAACGGCAAGTTCTCCCTGTATTCCGTGAGATCTAACCTTGTTAATCAGTCTCCCATGGGGAACCTTGTCGAACGCCTTACTGAAGTCCATATAGATCACATCTACTGCTCTGCCCCCATCAATCCTCTTTGTTACTTCCTCAAAAAAAACCCTGGACACTGTGGGACAATTTAGCGCGGCCAATCCACCCGAACCCCTGCACATCGTTCGACACAGAGGAAACTGGAACATCAGGAGTGAACCCACGCTGACACGGGGTTGGGGGGTGGGGGGGGGGGGGGGAATCGAACATGTGGGGCACAGATGGCCAAGGGTGGAATCGAACCTGGGTCCCTCAGTCGCCATGCAGCCCATCACTCGGAGAAAGTGAGGACCGCAGATGCTGGAGATCAGCGTCGAGAGTGTGGTGCTGGAGAAGCGCGGCTTCCGAGGAGCAGGAGAAGCGACTTCATCGGGAACGTGGGCGGGAGAGACGAATGGGAGAGGGGTAGCGAAGAGTGTGACTGATCACCGAAGGTTGGAGGGGTGGGGTGATCGGAGGGGAGGGAAGGATGGCGGACTGTGGTTGAACAGGTCATGGGGGGGTGGGGATGAGTGGGAAGGTTGGATCCAGGGGGGGGGGGGGGGGGAGGGGAGGGGGAAACGAGGAAACGGGTGAAGTCCGCACTGATCCCGGGCGGTTGGAGGGTCCTGAGGTGAGGTGTTCTATCCCCCAGGCGTTTGGGTGGCGAGGGAGGAGGCCTGGGGGCCTACATATCCACGGGGCAAGGGGGTAGGGGTTGGGGGGGGGGGTGGGTGGGATTGAAGTGTTCGGCCATGGGGGCGATGGGGTCGGTTGTCTCCTGTGACGGGCTGCGCGCTGACTGAGGGTTCGAGTCCATCCACCCTCGGCCCTCTGTGCAAACTCAGCACGCACGTGCCCGCCCCCCCCCCCCCCCCCCCAACCCCCCAACCCTCCCCCAACCCCCACAATGGTCAGCGTTCCGCAAGTTGGCGTTCTGTCTCACGGCGCCGAGGAGACACCATCGAGAGCAACGGACATGGAAGCTGATGACCCTGATGGATGTGGGAACCTTCTTTGGGGGCCTTGGACGGATGTGAAGGGGGGGGGAAAGGGGGGGGGGGGGGGCGGGGAAGGGGGGGGGGGCGGGGAGGGGGGTGGGGGGAGGGGTGTGGATGCAGGTTTTGCGGTTCTTGTGGCAGGGAGGGGGAATAGTACCGCACAAAGGGAGTCGCGGAAGGGAGTGGTCTCTCCGAAACGCAGCGAGAGAGAGAGAGAGGTGAGGAGGGAAGTGTGTCCCTGGTGTGGTGGGGGTCGGGGGGGGGGGGGGGGGGGGAGGGGGTGGATTCTGTCCTTGTCACGTTCGGGAGTGGGTGGGGGTTCGAGGGCCGGAGGGTGCGGGAAGCGGAGGAGGAGGAGGAGGTACGTTGCGAGGGGTAATTGGAGGAGGGGGATGTTTCCCCAACATTGCCATGACGCCACCGGCGATGTTGGCAGCCTATAGGTAGTCCCACTGCCATAACCTCGAGAGACCCCGCCGTCACCCTATAGACGTCACCATCGCCCGAATCGCACTCGCAGTGACCCTGGAGACACGGCCGTGACCCGACGGACGCTGTTAGAATCATATATCGGCCACATCCACCCCACAGACCGAACCAGAATGGTATAGATTGCCATCTCCCTATAGACATTGTCAACACCGAGCAGACGTGATCTTCACCGTATAGATATGGTCCTCCCCCCGTCTGAGATGGTTAGCACACGATGGGTATAACCCAGCAGAGAGTGACAACATCGTATAGACACTGTCATCATCGCGACACAGAGGCTCATCGGTTGGTACACACCCCGAGGGTATTACTGACCCTATAGACACCGCCCTCACCCCGTGGGTATTAATAACCCTATAGACACCACCCTCACCCCGTGGGTATTAATAACCCTATAGACACCACCCTCACCCCGTGGGTATTACTGACCCTATAGACACCGCCCTCACCCCGTGGGTATTACTGACCCTATAGACACCGCCCTCACCCCGTGGGTATTACTGACCCTATAGACACCGCCCTCACCCCGTGGGTATTACTGACCCTATAGACACCGCCCTCACCCCGTGGGTATTACTGACCCTATAGACACCGCCCTCACCCCGTGGGTATTAATAACCCTATAGACACCGCCCTCACCCCGTGGGTATTACTGACCCTATAGACACCGCCCTCACCCCGTGGGTATGACTGACCCTATAGACACCGCCCTCACCCCGTGGGTATTACTGACCCTATAGACACCGCCCTCACCCCGTGGGTATTACTGACCCTATAGACACCGCCCTCACCCCGTGGGTATTACTGACCCTGTAGACACCACCCTCACCCCGTGGGTATTAATAACCCTATAGACACCGCCCTCACCCCGTGGGTATGACTGACCCTATAGACACCGCCCTCACCCCGTGGGTATGAATAACCCTATAGACACCGCCCTCACCCCGTGGGTATTAATAACCCTATAGACACCGCCCTCACCCCGTGGGTATTACTGACCCTATAGACACCGCCCTCACCCCGTGGGTATTAATAACCCTATAGACACCACCCTCACCCCGTGGGTATGACTGACCCTATAGACACCGCCCTCACCCCGTGGGTATTACTAACCCTATAGACACCGCCCTCACCCCGTGGGTATTAATAACCCTATAGACACCGCCCTCACCCCGTGGGTATTAATAACCCTATAGACACCACCCTCACCCCGTGGGTATTACTAACCCTATAGACACCGCCCTCACCCCGTGGGTATTAATAACCCTATAGACACCGCCCTCACCCCGTGGGTATTACTGACCCTATAGACACCGCCCTCACCCCGTGGGTATTACTGACCCTATAGACACCACCCTCACCCCGTGGGTATTAATAACCCTATAGACACCGCCCTCACCCCGTGGGTATTAATAACCCTATAGACACCGCCCTCACCCCGTGGGTATTACTGACCCTATAGACACCGCCCACACCCCGTGGGTATTAATAACCCTATAGACACCACCCTCACCCCGTGGGTATTAATAACCCTATAGACACCGCCCTCACCCCGTGGGTATTAATAACTCTATAGACACCGCCCTCACCCCGTGGGTATGACTGACCCTATAGACACCGCCCTCACCCCGTGGGTATTACTGACCCTATAGACACCGCCCTCACCCCGTGGGTATTACTGACCCTATAGACACCGCCCTCACCCCGTGGGTATTAAAAACCCTATAGACACCGCCCTCACCCCGTGGGTATTACTGACCCTATAGACACCGCCCTCACCCCTTGGGTATTTATAACCCTATAGACACCGCCCTCACCCCGTGGGTATTACTGACCCTATAGACACCGCCCTCACCCCGTGGGTATTACTGACCCTATAGACACCGCCCTCACCCCTTGGGTATTTATAACCCTATAGACACCGCCCTCACCCCGTGGGTATTCTGACCCTATAGACACCACCCTCACCCCGTGGGTATTACTGACCCTATAGACACCGCCCTCACCCCGTGGGTATTACTGACCCTATAGACACCGCCCTCACCCCGTGGGTATTACTGACCCTATAGACACCGCCCTCACCCCGTGGGTATTACTAACCCTATAGACACCACCCTCACCCCGTGGGTATTACTGACCCTATAGACACCGCGGTCACCCCGTGGGTATTACTGACCCTATAGACACCGCCCTCACCCCGTGGGTATTACTGACCCTATAGACACCGCCCTCACCCCGTGGGTATTAATAACCCTATAGACACCACCCTCACCCCGTGGGTATTAAAAACCCTATAGACACCACCCTCACCCCGTGGGTATTAAAAACCCTATAGACACCACCCTCACCCCGTGGGTATTACTGACCCTATAGACACCGCCCTCACCCCGTGGGTATTAATAACCCTATAGACACCACCCTCACCCCGTGGGTATTAAAAACCCTATAGACACCACCCTCACCCCGTGGGTATTAAAAACCCTATAGACACCACCCTCACCCCGTGGGTATTAAAAACCCTATAGACACCACCCTCACCCCGTGGGTATTAATAACCCTATAGACACCACCCTCACCCCGTGGGTATTACTGACCCTATAGACACCGCCCTCACCCCTTGGGTATTTATAACCCTATAGACACCGCCCTCACCCCGTGGGTATTCTGACCCTATAGACACCACCCTCACCCCTTGGGTATTTATAACCCTATAGACACCGCCCTCACCCCGTGGGTATTCTGACCCTATAGACACCACCCTCACCCCGTGGGTATTACTGACCCTATAGACACCGCCCTCACCCCGTGGGTATTACTGACCCTATAGACACCGCCCTCACCCCGTGGGTATTACTGACCCTATAGACACCGCCCTCACCCCGTGGGTATTACTAACCCTATAGACACCACCCTCACCCCGTGGGTATTACTGACCCTATAGACACCGCGGTCACCCCGTGGGTATTACTGACCCTATAGACACCGCCCTCACCCCGTGGGTATTACTGACCCTATAGACACCGCCCTCACCCCGTGGGTATTACTAACCCTATAGACACCACCCTCACCCCGTGGGTATTACTGACCCTATAGACACCGCGGTCACCCCGTGGGTATTACTGACCCTATAGACACCGCCCTCACCCCGTGGGTATTACTGACCCTATAGACACCGCCCTCACCCCGTGGGTATTAATAACCCTATAGACACCACCCTCACCCCGTGGGTATTAAAAACCCTATAGACACCACCCTCACCCCGTGGGTATTAAAAACCCTATAGACACCACCCTCACCCCGTGGGTATTAAAAACCCTATAGACACCACCCTCACCCCGTGGGTATTAATAACCCTATAGACACCACCCTCACCCCGTGGGTATTAAAAACCCTATAGACACCACCCTCACCCCGTGGGTATTAAAAACCCTATAGACACCACCCTCACCCCGTGGGTATTAATAACCCTATAGACACCACCCTCACCCCGTGGGTATTAAAAACCCTATAGACACCGCCCTCACCCCGTGGGTATTACTGACCCTATAGACACCGCCCTCACCCCGTGGGTATTACTGACCCTATAGACACCACCCTCACCCCGTGGGTATTACTGACCCTATAGACACTGCCCTCACCCCGTGGGTATTCTGACCCTATAGACACCACCCTCACCCCGTGGGTATTAAAAACCCTATAGACACCACCCTCACCACGAGGGTATTAATAACCCTATAGACACCGCCCTCACCCCTTGGGTATTACTGACCCTATAGACACCGCCCTCACCCCGTGGGTATTACTGACCCTATAGACACCGCCCTCACCCCGTGGGTATTACTGACCCTATAGACACCGCCCTCACCCCGTGGGTATTACTGACCCTATAGACACCGCCCTCACCCCGTGGGTATTACTGACCCTATAGACACCGCCCTCACCCCGTGGGTATTAATAACCCTATAGACACCACCCTCACCCCGTGGGTATTAAAAACCCTATAGACACCACCCTCACCCCTTGGGTATTTATAACCCTAAAGACACCGCCCTCACCTCGTGGGTATTACTGACCCTATAGACACCGCCCTCACCCCGTGGATATTACTGACCCTATAGACACCGCGCTCACCCCGTGAGTATTACTGACCCTATAGACACCGCCCTCACCCCGAGGGTATTACTGACCCTATAGACACCGCCCTCACCCCGTGGGTATTACTGACCCTATAGACACCGCCCTCACCCCGTGGATATTACTGACCCTATAGACACCGCGCTCACCCCGTGAGTATTACTGACCCTATAGACACCGCCCTCACCCCGAGGGTATTACTGACCCTATAGACACCGCCCTCACCCCGTGGGTATTAAAAACCCTATAGACACCGCCCTCACCCCGTGAGTATTAATAACCCTATAGACACCGCCCTCACCCCGTGGGTATTACTGACCCTATAGACATCGCCCTCACCCCGTGGGTATTACTGACCCTATAGACACCGCCCTCACCCCGTGGGTATTACTGACCCTATAGACACCGCCCTCACCCCGTGGGTATTACTGACCCTATAGACACCGCGGTCACCCCGTGGGTATTACTGACCCTATAGACACCGCCCTCACCCCGTGGGTATTACTGACCCTATAGACACCGCCCACACCCCGTGGGTATTACTGACCCTATAGACACCGCCCTCACCCCGTGGGTATTACTGACCCTATAGACACCGCCCTCACACCGTGGGTATTACTGACCCTATAGACACCGCCCTCACCCCGTGGGTATTACTGACCCTATAGACACCGCCCACACCCCGTGGGTATTACTGACCCTATAGACACCGCCCTCACCCCGTGGGTATTACTGACCCTATAGACACCGCCCTCACCCCGTGGGTATTAATAACCCTATAGACACCGCCCTCACCCCGTGGGTATTAATAACCCTATAGACACCGCCCTCACCCCGTGGGTATGACTGACCCTATAGACACCGCCCTCACCCCGTGGGTATTACTGACCCTATAGACACCGCCCTCACCCCGTGGGTATTAATAACCCTATAGACACCGCCCTCACCCCGTGGGTATTACTGACCCTATAGACACCGCCCTCACCCCGTGGGTATTCTGACCCTATAGACACCGCCCTCACCCCGTGGGTATTACTGACCCTATAGACACCGCCCTCACCCCGTGGGTATTAATAAACCTATAGACACCGCCCTCACCCCGTGGGTATTACTGACCCTATCGACTCCGTCCTCACCACGTGGGTATTAATAATCCGATAGACACCGCCCTCACTCCATAACCGTATATTCCCGTGTCCCTGTACTCCTATATCCCTGTAATCTTGTACCCCTATATTCCCATGTCCCTGTAATCCTATATCCCTGTAATCTTGTACCCCTATATTCCCATGTCCCTGTAATCCTATATCCCTGTAATCTTGCACCCCTATATTCCCGTGTCCCTGTAATCCTATATCCCTGTAATCTTGTACCCCTATATTCCCATGTCCCTGTAATCCTACATCCCTGTAATCTTGTACCCCTATATTCCTGTGTCCCTTATTCCAATATCCCTGTAATCTTGTACCCCTATATTCCCGTGTCCCTGTTTCCCATTTTCCCTGTAATCTTGTACCCCTATATTCCCATGTCCCTGTATTCCTATATCCCTATAATCTTGTACCCCTATATTCCCGTGTCCCTGTATTCCTATATCCCTGTAATCTTGTACCCCTATATTCCCATGTCCCTGTATTCCTATATCCCTGTAATCCTGTACCCCTATATTCCTGTGTCCCTTACTCCAATATCCCTATATTCTTGTACCCCTATATTCCCGTGTCCCTGTATTCCTATATCCCTGTAATCTTGTACCCCTATATTCCCATGTCCCTGTATTCCCAAATCCCTGTAATCTTGTACCCCTATATTCCCATGTCCCTGTAATCCTATATCCCTGTAATCTTGTACCCCTATATTCCCGTGTCCCTGTATTCCTATGTCCCTGTAATCTTGTACCCCTATATTCCCATGTCCCTGTAATCCTATATCCCTGTAATCTTGTACCCCTATATTCCCATGTCCCTGTAATCCTATATCCCTGTATTCTTGTACCCCTATATTCCCATGTCCCTTTATTCCTATATCCCTATAATCTTGTACCCCTATATTCCCGTGTCCCTGTATTCCTATATCCCTGTAATCTTGTACCCCTATATTCCCGTGTACCTGTATTCCTATATCCCTGTAATCGTGTGCCCCTATATTCCCATGTCCCTGTATTCCTATATCCCTGTAATGCTGTACCCCTATATTGCTGTGTCCCTTATTCCAATATCCCTGTAATCTTGTACTCCTATATTCCCATGTCCCTGTATTCCTATATCCCTGTAATCTTGTACCCCTATATTCCCATGTCCCTGTATTCCTATATCCCTGTAATCTTGTACCCCTATATTCCCGTGTCCCTATATCCCTGTATTCTTGTACCCCTATATTCCCGTGTCCCTGTATTCCTATATCCCTGTAATCTTGTACCCCTATATTCCCATGTCCCTGTATTCCTATATCCCTGTAATCTTGTACCCCTATATTCCCGTGTCCCTATATCCCTGTATTCTTGTACCCCTATATTCCCGTGTCCCTGTATTCCTATATCCCTATAATCTTGTACCCCTATATTCCCGTGTCCTTGTATTCCTATATCCCTATAATCTTGTACCCCTATATTCCCGTGCCCCTGTATTCCTATATCCCTGTAATCTTGTACCCCTCTATTCCCGTGTCCCTGTAATCCTATATCCCGATAATCTTGTACCCCTATATGCCCGTGTCCCTGTATTCCTATATCCCTGTAATCTTGTGCCCCTATATTCCCGTGTCCCTGTATTCCTATATCCCTGTAATCTAGTACCCCTATATTCCCGTGTCCCTGTATTCCTATATCCCTGTATTCTTGTACCCCTATATTCCCGTGTCCCTGTATTCCTATATCCCTGTAATCTTGTACCCCTATATTCCTGTGTCCCTGTATTCCTATATCCCTATAATCTTGTACCCCTATATTCCCATGTCCCTGTATTCCTATATCCCTGTAATCTTGTACCCCTATATTCCCATGTCCCTGTATTCCTATATCCCTATAATATTGTACCCCTATATTCCCATGTCCCTGTATTCCTATATCCCTGTAATCTTGTAACCCTATATTCCCATGTCCCTGTATTCCTGTATCCCTATAATCTTGGACCCCTATATTCCCATGTCCCTGTATTCCTATATCCCTGTAAACTTGTACCCCTATATTCCCATGTCCCTGTATTCCTATATCCCTGTAATCTTGTACCCCTATATTCCCATGTCCCTGTATTCCTATATCCCTGTAATCTTGTACCCCTATATTCCTGTGTCCCTGTATTCCTATATCCCTATAATCTTGTACCCCTATATTCCCATGTCCCTGTATTCCTATATCCCTATAATCTTTTACCCCTATATTCCCATGTCCCTGTATTCCTATATCCCTATAATCTTGTACCCCTATATTCCCGTGTCCCTGTATTCCTATATCCCTGTAATCTTGTACCCCTATATTCCTGTGTCCCTGTAATCCTATATCCCTATAATCTTGTACCCCTATATTCCTGTGTCCCTGTATCCCGATATCCCTATAATCTTGTACCCCTATATTTCCATGTCCCTGTATTCCTATATCCCTATAATCTTGTACCCCTATATTCCTGTGTCCCTGTATCCCTATATCCCTATAATCTTGTACCCCTATATTCCCGTGTCTCTTATTCCTATATCCCTGTAATCTTGTACCCCTATATTCCCGTGTCCCTTATTCCTATCTCCCTGTAATCTTGTACCCCTATATTCCTGTGTCCCTGTATTCCTATATCCCTGTAATGTTGTACCCCTATATTCCCATGTCCCTTATTCCTATATCCCTGTAATCTTGTACCCCTATATTCCCGTGTCCCTTATTCCTATATCCATGTAATCTTGTACCCCTATATTCCCGTGTCCCTTATTCCAATATCCCTATAATCTTGTACCCCTATATTCCCGTGTCCCTGTATTCCTATATCCCTATAATCTTGTACCCCTATATTCCCATGTCCCTGTATTCCTATCCCCCTGTAATCTTGTACCCCTATATTCCCGTGTCCCTATAATCCTATATCCCTGTAATCTTGTAGCCCTATATTCCCGTGTCCCTGCATTCCTATATCCCTATAATCTTGTACCCCTATATTCCCGTGTCCCTGTATTCCTATATCCCTATAATCTTGTACCCCAAATTTCCCATGTCCCTGTATTCCTATATCCGTGTAATCTTGTACCCCTATATTCCCATGTCCCTGTATTCCTATTTCCCTATAATCTTGTACCCCTATATTCCCATGTCCCTGTATTCCTATATCCCTATAATCTTGTACCCCTATATTCCCATGTCCCTGTATTCCTATATCCCTATAATCTTGTACCCCTATATTCCCATGTCCCTGTATTCCTATATCTCTGTAATCTTGTACCCCTATATTCCTGTGTCCCTGTATTCCTATCCCCCTGTAATCTTGTATCCCTATATTCCCGTGTCCCTGTATTCCTATATCCCTATAATCTTGTACCCCTATATTCCCGTCTCCCTGTATTCCTATCTCCCTGTAATCTTGTACCCCTATATTCCCGTGTCCCTTATTCCTATATCCCTGTAATCTTGTACCCCTATATTCCCATGTCCCTGTATTCCTATATCCCTGTAATCTTGTATCCCTATATTCCTGTGTCCCTGTATTCCTAAATCCATGTAATCTTGTACCCCTGTATTCCCCTGTCCCTAAATTTCCCTGTCCCTAAATTTCCCTGTCCCTATATTCCTATATCCTTGTATTCTTGTACCCCTATATTCCCATGTCCCTGTATTCCCATATCCCTGTAATCTTGTACCCCTATATTCCCGTGTCCCTGTATTCCTATATCCCTGTAATCCTGTACCCCTATATTCCCATGTCCCTGTATCCCTATATCCCTGTAATCTTGTACCCCTATATTCCTGTGTCCCTGTATTCCTATATCCCTGTAATCGTGTGCCCCTATATTCCCGTGTCCCTGTATTCCTATATCCCTGTGATCGTGTGCCCCTATATTCCCGTGTCCCTTATTCCTATATCCCTGTAATCTTGTACCCCTATATTCCCATGTCTCTGTATTCCTATATCCCTGTAATCTTTTACCCCTATATTCCCATGTCCCTGTATTCCTATATCCCTATAATCTTGTACCCCTATATTCCCATGTCCCTGTATTCCTATATCCCTATGATCTTGTACCCCTATGTTCCCGTGTCCCTGTATTCCTATATCCCTATAATCTTGTGCCCCTATATTCCCGTGTCCCTTATTCCTATATCCCTGTAATCTTGTACCCCTATATTCCCATGTCCCTGTAATCCTATATCCCTGTATTCTTGTACCCCTATATTCCCATGTCCCTGTATTCCTATATCCCTATAATCTTGTGCCCCTATGTTCCCATGTCCCTGTATTCCTATATCCGTGTAATCTTGTACCCCTATATTCCCATGTCCCTGTAATCCTATATCCCTGTAATCTTGTACCCATATATTCCCGTGTCCATGTAATCCTATATCCCTGTAATCTTGTACCCCTATATTCCCGTGTCCCTGTAATCCTATATCCCTGTATTCTTGTACCCCTATATTCCCGTGTCCCTGTATTCCTATATCCCTATAACCTTGTGCCCCTATATTCCCATGTCCCTGTATTCCTATATCCGTGTAATCTTGTACCCCTATATTCCCATGTCCCTGTATTCCTATATCCCTATAATCTTGTACCCGTATATTCCCATGTCCCTGTATTCCTATATCCCTATATTCTTGTACCCCTATATTCCCATGTCCCTGTATTCCTATATCTCTATAATCTTGTACCCCTATATTCCCATGTCCCTGTATTCCTATATCCCTGTAATCTTGTACCCCTATATTCCCTTGTCACTGTATTCGTATATCCCTATAATCTTGTACCCCTATATTCCCATGTCTCTCTATTCCTATATCCCTATAATCTTGTACCCCTATATTCCTGTGTCCCTGTATTCCTATATCCCTGTAATCTTGTACCCCTATATTCCCGTGTCCCTGTATTCCTATATCCCTATAATCTTGTACCCCTATATTCCCGTCTCCCTGTATTCCTATCTCCCTGTAATCTTGTACCCCTATATTCCCGTGTCCCTTATTCCTATATCCCTGTAATCTTGTACCCCTATATTCCCGTGTCCCTGTATTCATATATCCCTGTAATCTTGTACCCCTATATTCCCGTGTCCCTGTATTCCTATATCCCTGTAATCTTATGCCCGTTTCTTCCCGTGTCCCTGTATTCCTCTATCCCTGTAATCTTGTACCCCTGTATTCCCATGTCCCTGTATTCCTATATCCGTATAATCTTGTACCCCTATATTCCCATGTCCCTGTATTCCTATATCCCTGTAATCTTGTACCCCTATATTCACATGTCCCTGTATTCCTGTATCCCTATAATCTTGTACCCCTATATTCCCATGTCCCTGTATCACTATATCCCTGTAATCTTGTACCCCTATATTCCCATGTCCCTGTATTCCTATATCCCTGTAATCTTGTACCCCTATATTCACATGTCCCTGTATTCCTGTATCCCTATAATCTTGTTCCCCTATATTCCCATGTCCCTGTATCCCTATATCCCTGTAATCTTGTACCCCTATATTCCCATGTCCCTGTATTCCTATATCCCTGTAATCTTGTACCCCTATATTCCCATGTCCCTGTAATCCTATATCCCTGTAATCTTGTACCCCTATATTCCCATGTCCCTGTAATCCTATATCCCTGTAATCTTGCACCCCTATATTCCCGTGTCCCTGTAATCCTATATCCCTGTAATCTTGTACCCCTATATTCCCATGTCCCTGTAATCCTACATCCCTGTAATCTTGTACCCCTATATTCCTGTGTCCCTTATTCCAATATCCCTGTAATCTTGTACCCCTATATTCCCGTGTCCCTGTTTCCCATTTTCCCTGTAATCTTGTACCCCTATATTCCCATGTCCCTGTATTCCTATATCCCTATAATCTTGTACCCCTATATTCCCGTGTCCCTGTATTCCTATATCCCTGTAATCTTGTACCCCTATATTCCCATGTCCCTGTATTCCTATATCCCTGTAATCTTGTACCCCTATATTCCCGTGTCCCTGTATTCCTATATCCCTGTATTCTTGTACCCTTATATTCCCATGTCCCTGTATTCCTATATCCCTGTAATCCTGTACCCCTATATTCCTGTGTCCCTTACTCCAATATCCCTATATTCTTGTACCCCTATATTCCCGTGTCCCTGTATTCCTATATCCCTGTAATCTTGTACCCCTATATTCCCATGTCCCTGTAATCCTATATCCCTGTAATCTTGTACCCCTATATTCCCGTGTCCCTGTATTCCTATGTCCCTATAATCTTGTACCCCTATATTCCCATGTCCCTGTAATCCTATATCCCTGTAATCTTGTACCCCTATATTCCCATGTCCCTGTAATCCGATATCCCTGTATTCTTGTACCCCTATATTCCCATGTCCATTTATTCCTATATCCCTATAATCTTGTACCCCTATATTCCCGTGTCCCTGTATTCCTATATCCCTGTAATCTTGTACCCCTATATTCCCGTGTACCTGTATTCCTATATCCCTGTAATCGTGTGCCCCTATATTCCCATGTCCCTGTATTCCTATATCCCCGTAATGCTGTACCCCTATATTGCTGTGTCCCTTATTCCAATATCCCTGTAATCTTGTACTCCTATATTCCCATGTCCCTGTATTCCTATATCCCTGTAATCTTGTACCCCTATATTCCCATGTCCCTGTATTCCTATATCCCTGTAATCTTGTACCCCTATATTCCCGTGTCCCTATATCCCTGTATTCTTGTACCCCTATATTCCCGTGTCCCTGTATTCCTATATCCCTGTAATCTTGTACCCCTATATTCCCATGTCCCTGTATTCCTATATCCCTGTAATCTTGTACCCCTATATTCCCGTGTCCCTATATCCCTGTATTCTTGTACCCCTATATTCCCGTGTCCCTGTATTCCTATATCCCTATAATCTTGTACCCCTATATTCCCGTGTCCCTGTATTCCTATATCCCTATAATCTTGTACCCCTATATTCCCGTGCCCCTGTATTCCTATATCCCTGTAATCTTGTACCCCTCTATTCCCGTGTCCCTGTAATCCTATATCCCGATAATCTTGTACCCCTATATGCCCGTGTCCCTGTATTCCTATATCCCTGTAATCTTGTGCCCCTATATTCCCGTGTCCCTGTATTCCTATATCCCTGTAATCTAGTACCCCTATATTCCCGTGTCCCTGTATTCCTATATCCCTGTATTCTTGTACCCCTATATTCCCGTGTCCCTGTATTCCTATATCCCTGTAATCTTGTACCCCTATATTCCTGTGTCCCTGTATTCCTATATCCCTATAATCTTGTACCCCTATATTCCCATGTCCCTGTATTCCTATATCCCTGTAATCTTGTACCCCTATATTCCCATGTCCCTGTATTCCTATATCCCTATAATATTGTACCCCTATATTCCCATGTCCCTGTATTCCTAAATCCCTGTAATCTTGTACCCCTATATTCCCATGTCCCTGTATTCCTGTATCCCTATAATCTTGTACCCCTATATTCCCATGTCCCTGTATTCCTATATCCCTGTAAACTTGTACCCCTATATTCCCATGTCCCTGTATTCCTATATCCCTGTAATCTTGTACCCCTATATTCCCATGTCCCTGTATTCCTATATCCCTGTAATCTTGTACCCCTATATTCCCATGTCCCTGTATTCCTATATCCCTATAATCTTGTACCCCTATATTCCCATGTCCCTGTATTCCTATATCCCTATAATCTTTTACCCCTATATTCCCATGTCCCTGTATTCCTATATCCCTATAATCTTGTACCCCTATATTCCCGTGTCCCTGTATTCCTATATCCCTGTAATCTTGTACCCCTATATTCCTGTGTCCCTGTAATCCTATATCCCTATAATCTTGTACCCCTATATTCCTGTGTCCCTGTATCCCGATATCCCTATAATCTTGTACCCCTATATTTCCATGTCCCTGTATTCCTATATCCCTATAATCTTGTACCCCTATATTCCTGTGTCCCTGTATCCCTATATCCCTATAATCTTGTACCCCTATATTCCCGTGTCTCTTATTCCTATATCCCTGTAATCTTGTACCCCTATATTCCCGTGTCCCTTATTCCTATCTCCCTGTAATCTTGTACCCCTATATTCCTGTGTCCCTGTATTCCTATATCCCTGTAATGTTGTACCCCTATATTCCCATGTCCCTTATTCCTATATCCCTGTAATCTTGTACCCCTATATTCCCGTGTCCCTTATTCCTATATCCATGTAATCTTGTACCCTTATATTCCCGTGTCCCTTATTCCAATATCCCTATAATCTTGTACCCCTATATTCCCGTGTCCCTGTATTCCTATATCCCTATAATCTTGTACCCCTATATTCCCATGTCCCTGTATTCCTATCCCCCTGTAATCTTGTACCCCTATATTCCCGTGTCCCTATAATCCTATATCCCTGTAATCTTGTACCCCTATATTCCCGTGTCCCTGCATTCCTATATCCCTATAATCTTGTACCCCTATATTCCCGTGTCCCTGTATTCCTATATCCCTATAATCTTGTACCCCAAATTTCCCATGTCCCTGTAATCCTATATCCGTGTAATCTTGTACCCCTATATTCCCATGTCCCTGTATTCCTATTTCCCTATAATCTTGTACCCCTATATTCCCATGTCCCTGTATTCCTATATCCCTATAATCTTGTACCCCTATATTCCCATGTCCCTGTATTCCTATATCCCTATAATCTTGTACCCCTATATTCCCATGTCCCTGTATTCCTATATCTCTGTAATCTTGTACCCCTATATTCCTGTGTCCCTGTATTCCTATCCCCCTGTAATCTTGTATCCCTATATTCCCGTGTCCCTGTATTCCTATATCCCTATAATCTTGTACCCCTATATTCCCGTCTCCCTGTATTCCTATCTCCCTGTAATCTTGTACCCCTATATTCCCGTGTCCCTTATTCCTATATCCCTGTAATCTTGTACCCCTATATTCCCATGTCCCTGTATTCCTATATCCCTGTAATCTTGTATCCCTATATTCCTGTGTCCCTGTATTCCTAAATCCGTGTAATCTTGTACCCCTGTATTCCCCTGTCCCTAAATTTCCCTGTCCCTAAATTTCCCTGTCCCTATATTCCTATATCCTTGTATTCTTGTACCCCTATATTCCCATGTCCCTGTATTCCCATATCCCTGTAATCTTGTACCCCTATATTCCCGTGTCCCTGTATTCCTATATCCCTGTAATCCTGTACCCCTATATTCCCATGTCCCTTTATCCCTATATCCCTGTAATCTTGTACCCCTATATTCCTGTGTCCCTGTATTCCTATAACCCTGTAATCGTGTGCCCCTATATTCCCGTGTCCCTTATTCCTATATCCCTGTAATCTTGTACCCCTATATTCCCATGTCCCTGTATTCCTATATCCCTGTAATCGTGTGCCCCTATATTCCCGTGTCCCTGTATTCCTATATCCCTGTGATCGTGTGCCCCTATATTCCCGTGTCCCTTATTCCTATATCCCTGTAATCTTGTACCCCTATATTCCCATGTCTCTGTATTCCTATATCCCTGTAATCTTTTACCCCTATATTCCCATGTCCCTGTATTCCTATATCCCTATAATCTTGTACCCCTATATTCCCATGTCCCTGTATTCCTATATCCCTATGATCTTGTACCCCTATGTTCCCGTGTCCCTGTATTCCTATATCCCTATAATCTTGTGCCCCTATATTCCCGTGTCCCTTATTCCTATATCCCTGTAATCTTGTACCCCTATATTCCCATGTCCCTGTAATCCTATATCCCTGTATTCTTGTACCCCTATATTCCCATGTCCCTGCATTCCTATATCCCTATAATCTTGTGCCCCTATGTTCCCATGTCCCTGTATTCCTATATCCGTGTAATCTTGTACCCCTATATTCCCATGTCCCTGTAATCCTATATCCCTGTAATCTTGTACCCATATATTCCCGTGTCCATGTAATCCTATATCCCTGTAATCTTGTACCCCTATATTCCCGTGTCCCTGTAATCCTATATCCCTGTATTCTTGTACCCCTATATTCCCGTATCCCTGTATTCCTATATCCCTATAACCTTGTGCCCCTATATTCCCATGTCCCTGTATTCCTATATCCGTGTAATCTTGTACCCCTATATTCCCATGTCCCTGTATTCCTATATCCCTATAATCTTGTACCCGTATATTCCCATGTCCCTGTATTCCTATATCCCTATATTCTTGTACCCCTATATTCCCATGTCCCTGTATTCCTATATCTCTATAATCTTGTACCCCTATATTCCCATGTCCCTGTATTCCTATATCCCTGTAATCTTGTACCCCTATATTCCCTTGTCACTGTATTCGTATATCCCTATAATCTTGTACCCCTATATTCCCATGTCTCTCTATTCCTATATCCCTATAATCTTGTACCCCTATATTCCTGTGTCCCTGTATTCCTATATCCCTGTAATCTTGTACCCCTATATTCCCGTGTCCCTGTATTCCTATATCCCTATAATCTTGTACCCCTATATTCCCGTCTCCCTGTATTCCTATCTCCCTGTAATCTTGTACCCCTATATTCCCGTGTCCCTTATTCCTATATCCCTGTAATCTTGTACCCCTATATTCCCGTGTCCCTGTATTCATATATCCCTGTAATCTTGTACCCCTATATTCCCGTGTCCCTGTATTCCTATATCCCTGTAATCTTATGCCCGTTTCTTCCCGTGTCCCTGTATTCCTCTATCCCTGTAATCTTGTACCCCTGTATTCCCATGTCCCTGTATTCCTATATCCCTATAATCTTGTACCCCTATATTCCCATGTCCCTGTATCACTATATCCCTGTAATCTTGTACCCCTATATTCCCATGTCCCTGTATTCCTATATCCCTGTAATCTTGTACCCCTATATTCACATGTCCCTGTATTCCTGTATCCCTATAATCTTGTACCCCTATATTCCCATGTCCCTGTATCCCTATATCCCTGTAATCTTGTACCCCTATATTCCCATGTCCCTGTATTCCTATATCCCTGTAATCTTGTACCCCTATATTCCCATGTCCCTGTATTCCTATATCCCTGTAATCTTGTACCCCTATATTCCCATGTCCCTGTATCCGTATATCCCTGTAATCTTGTACCCCTATATTCCTGTGTCCCTGTATTCCTATATCCCTGTAATCGGGTGCCCCTATATTCCCATGTCCCTTATTCCTTTATCCCTGTAATCTTGTACCCCTATATTCCCATGTCCCTGTATTCCTATATCCCTGTAATCTTGTACCCCTATATTCCCGTGTCCCTGTATTCCTATATCCCTGTAATCGTGTGCCCCTATATTCCCGTGTCCCTGTGTTCCTATATCCCTGTAATCGTGTGCCCCGATATTCCCGTGTCCCTTATTCCTATATCCCTGTAATCTTCTACCCCTATATTCCCATGTCTCTGTATTCCTATATCCCTGTAATCTTGTACCCCTATATTCCCATGTCCCTGTATTCCTATATCCCTATAATCTTGTACCCCTATATTCCCATGTCCCTGTAATCCTATATCCCTGTATTCTTGTACCCCTATATTCCCATGTCCCTGTATTCCTATATCCCTATAATCTTGTGCCCCTATATTCCCATGTCCCTGTATTCCTATATCCGTGTAATCTTGTACCCCTATATTCCCATGTCCCTGTATTCCTATATCCCTATAATCTTGTAACCCTATATTCCCATGTCCCTGTATTCCTATATCCCTATAATCTTGTACCCCTATATTCCCATGTCCCTGTATTCCTATATCCCTGTAATCTTGTACCCCTATATTCCCATGTCCCTGTATTCCTATATCCCTATAATCTTGTACCCCTATATTCCCATGTCCCTGTATTCCTATATCCCTATAATCTTGTACCCCTATATTCCCATGTCCCTGTATTCCTATATC
This sequence comes from Chiloscyllium punctatum, assembly GCF_047496795.1. NCBI lineage: Eukaryota > Metazoa > Chordata > Chondrichthyes > Orectolobiformes > Hemiscylliidae > Chiloscyllium > Chiloscyllium punctatum. Next base: position 103,842 of record NW_027309910.1, on the reverse strand, counting down.
CCTATAATCTTGTACCCCTATATTCCCATGTCCCTGTATTCCTATATCTCTGTAATCTTGTACCCCTATATTCCTGTGTCCCTGTATTCCTATCCCCCTGTAATCTTGTATCCCTATATTCCCGTGTCCCTGTATTCCTATATCCCTATAATCTTGTACCCCTATATTCCCATCTCCCTATATCCCTATCTCCCTGTAATCTTGTACCCCTATATTCCCGTGTCCCTGTATTCCTATATCCCTGTAATCTTGTACCCCTATATTCCCATGTCCCTGTATTCCCATATCCCTGTAATCTTGTACCCCTATATTCCCATATCCCTGTATCCCTATATCCCTGTAATCTTGTACCCGTATATTCCTGTGTCCGTGTATTCCTATAACCCTGTAATCGTGTGCCCCTATATTCCCGTGTCCCTGTATTCCTATATCCCTGTAATCTTGTACCCCTATATTCCCATGTCCCTATATTCCTATATCCCTGTAATCTTGTACCCCTATATTCCCATGTCCCTGTATTCCTATATCCCTGTAATCGTGTGCCCCGATATTCCCGTGTCCCTGTATTCCTATATCCCTGTGATCGTGTGCCCCTATATTCCCGTGTCCCTTATTCCTATATCCCTGTAATCCTGTACCCCTATATTCCCATGTCTCTGTATTCCTATATCCCTGTAATCTTTTACCCCTATATTCCCATGTCCCTGTATTCCTATATCCCTATAATCTTGTACCCCTATATTCCCATGTCCCTGTATTCCTATATCCCTATGATCTTGTACCCCTATGTTCCCGTGTCCCTGTATTCCTATATCCCTATAATCTTGTGCCCCTATATTCCCGTGTCCCTTATTCCTATATCCCTGTAATCTTGTACCCCTATATTCCCATGTCCCTGTAATCCTATATCCCTGTATTCTTGTACCCCTATATTCCCATGTCCCTGTATCACTATATCCCTGTAATCTTGTGCCCCTATATTCCCATGTCCCTGTATTCCTATATCCGTGTAATCTTGTACCCCTATATTCCCATGTCCCTGTAATCCTATATCCCTGTAATCTTGTACCCCTATATTCCCGTGTCCCTGTAATCCTATATCCCTGTATTCTTGTACCCCTATATTCCCATGTCCCTGTATTCCTATATCCCTATAATCTTGTGCCCCTATATTCCCATGTCCCTGTATTCCTATATCCGTGTAATCTTGTACCCCTATATTCCCATGTCCCTGTAATGCTATATCCCTGTAATCTTGTACCCCTATATTCCCGTGTCCCTGTAATCCTATATCCCTGTATTCTTGTACCCCTATATTCCCGTGTCCCTGTATTCCTATATCCCTATAACCTTGTGCCCCTATATTCCCATGTCCCTGTATTCCTATATCCGTGTAATCTTGTACCCGTATATTCCCATGTCCCTGTATTCCTATATCCCTATATTCTTGTACCCCTATATTCCCATGTCCCTGTATTCCTATATCTCTATAATCTTGTACCCCTATATTCCCATGTCCCTGTATTCCTATATCCCTGTAATCTTGTACCCCTATATTCCCATGTCACTGTATTCGTATATCCCTATAATCTTGTACCCCTATATTCCCATGTCTCTCTATTCCTATATCCCTATAATCTTGTACCCCTATATTCCTGTGTCCCTGTATTCCTATATCCCTGTAATCTTGTACCCCTATATTCTTGTGTCCCTGTATTCCTATCCCCCTGTAATCTTGTATCCCTATATTCCCGTGTCCCTGTATTCCTACATCCCTATAACCTTGTACCCCTATATTCCCGTCTCCCTGTATTCCTATCTCCCTGTAATCTTGTACCCCTATATTCCCGTGTCCCTTATTCCTATATCCCTGTAATCTTGTACCCCTATATTCCCGTGTCCCTGTATTCCTATATCCCTGTAATCTTATGCCCGTTTCTTCCCGTGTCCCTGTATTTCTCTATCCCTGTAATCTTGTACCCCTATATTCCCATGTCCCTGTATTCCTATATCCGTATAATCTTGTACCCCTATATTCCCATGTCCCTGTATTCCTATATCCCTGTAATCTTGTACCCCTATATTCACATGTCCCTGTATTCCTGTATCCCTATAATCTTGTACCCCTATATTCCCATGTCCCTGTATCCCTATATCCCTGTAATCTTGTACCCCTATATTCCCATGTCCCTTATTCCTATATCCCTGTAATCTTGTACCCCTATATTCCCATGTCTCTATATTCCTATATCCCTGTAATCTTGTACCCCTATATTCCCATGTCCCTGTATCCCTATATCCCTGTAATCTTGTACCCCTATATTCCCATGTCCCTGTATTCCTATATCCCTGTAATCGTGTGCCCCGATATTCCCGTGTCCCTTATTCCTATATCCCTGTAATCTTGTACCCCTATATTCCCATGTCTCTGTATTCCTATATCCCTGTAATCTTGTACCCCTATATTCCCATGTCCCTGTATTCCTATATCCCTATAATCTTGTACCCCTATATTCCCATGTCCCTGTATTCCTATATCCCTATGATTTTGTACCCCTATGTTCCCGTGTCCCTGTATTCCTATATCCCTATAATCTTGTACCCCTATATTCCCGTGTCCCTGTATTCCTATATCCCTGTAATCTTGTACCCCTATATTCCCATGTCCCTGTAATCCTATATCCCTGTATTCTTGTACCCCTATGTTCCCGTGTCCCTGTATTCCTATATCCCTATAATCTTGTACCCCTATATTCCCGTGTCCCTGTATTCCTATATCCCTGTAATCTTGTACCCCTATATTCCCATGTCCCTGTAATCCTATATCCCTGTAATCTTGTACCCCTATATTCCCTTGTACCTGTATTCCTATATCCCTGTAATCGTGTGCCCCTATATTCCCGTGTCCCTGTATTCCTATATCCCTGTAATCCTGTACCCCTATATTCCCTTGTCCCTTATTCCTATATCCCTGTAATCTTGTACCCCTATATTCCCATGTCTCCATATTCTTATATCCCTATAATCTTGTACCCCCATATTCCCATGTCCCTGTATTCCTATATCCCTATAATCTTGTACCCCTATATTCCCATCTCCCTGTATTCCTATCTCCCTGTAATCTTGTACCCCTATATTCCCGTGTCCCTTATTCCTATCTCCCTGTAATCTTGTACCCCTATATTCCCATGTCCCTGTATTCCTATATCCCTGTAATCTTGTATCCCTATATTCCTGTGTCCCTGTATTCCTAAATCCGAGTAATCTTGTACCCCTGTATTCCCCTGTCCCTAAATTTCCCTGTCCCTATATTCCTATATCCTTGTGTTCTTGTACCCCTATATTCCCATGTCCCTGTATTCCCATATCCCTGTAATCTTGTACCCCTATATTCCCATGTCCCTGTATCCCTATATCCCTGTAATCTTGTACCCCTATATTCCTGTGTCCCTGTATTCCTATATCCCTGTAATCGTGTGCCCCTATATTCCCGTGTCCCTGTATTCCTATATCCCTGTGATCGTGTGCCCCTATATTCCCGTGTCCCTTATTCCTATATCCCTGTAATCTTGTACCCCTATATTCCCATGTCTCTGTATTCCTATATCCCTGTAATCTTTTACCCCTATATTCCCATGTCCCTGTATTCCTATATCCCTATAATCTTGTACCCCTATATTCCCATGTCCCTGTATTCCTATATCCCTATGATCTTGTACCCCTATGTTCCCGTGTCCCTGTATTCCTATATCCCTATAATCTTGTGCCCCTATATTCCCGTGTCCCTTATTCCTATATCCCTGTAATCTTGTACCCCTATATTCCCATGTCCCTGTATTCCTATATCCCTATAATCTTGTGCCCCTATGTTCCCATGTCCCTGTATTCCTATATCCGTGTAATCTTGTACCCCTATATTCCCATGTCCCTGTAATCCTATATCCCTGTAATCTTGTACCCCTATATTCCCGTGTCCATGTAATCCTATATCCCTGTAATCTTGTACCCCTATATTCCCGTGTCCCTGTATTCCTATATCCCTATAACCTTGTGACCCTATATTCCCATGTCCCTGTATTCCTATATCCCTATAACCTTGTACCCCTATATTCCCGTGTCCCTGTATTCCTATATCCCTATAACCTTGTGCCCCTATATTCCCATGTCCCTATATTCCTATATCCCTGTAATCTTGTACCCCTATATTCCCATGTCCCTGTATCCCTATATCCCTGTAATCTTGTACCCCTATATTCCCATGTCCCTGTATTCCTATATCCCTGTAATCGTGTGCCCCTATATTCCCGTGTCCCTTATTCCTATATCCCTGTAATCTTGTACCCCTATATTCCCATGTCTCTGTATTCCTATATCCCTGTAATCTTGTACCCCTATATTCCCATGTCCCTGTATTCATATATCCCTATAATCTTGTACCCCTATATTCCCATGTCCCTGTATTCCTATATCCCTATGATTTTGTACCCCTATGTTCCCGTGTCCCTGTATTCCTATATCCCTATAATCTTGTACCCCTATATTCCCGTGTCCCTGTATTCCTATATCCCTGTAATCTTGTACCCCTATATTCCCATGTCCCTGTAATCCTATATCCCTGTATTCTTGTACCCCTATATTCCCATGTCCCTGTATTCCTATATCCCTATAATCTTGTACCCCTATATTCCCATGTCCCTTATTCCTATATCCCTGTAATCTTGTACCCCTATATTCCCATGTCCCTGTATTCCTATATCCCTGTAATCGTGTGCCCCTATATTCCCGTGTCCCTGTATTCCTATATCCCTGTAATCCTGTACCCCTATATTCCCGTGTCCCTTATTGCTATATCCCTGTAATTTTGTACCCCTATATTCCCATGTCTCTGTATTCCTATATCCCTATAATCTTGTACCCCTATATTCCCATGTCCCTGTATTCCTATATCCCTATAATCTTGTACCCCTATATTCCCATCTCCCTGTATTCCTATCTCCCTGTAATCTTGTACCCCTATATTCCTGTGTCCCTTATTCCTATCTCCCTGTAATCTTGTACCCCTATATTCCCGTGTCCCTTATTCCTATCTCCCTGTAATCTTGTACCCCTATATTCCCATGTCCCTGTACTCCTCTCTCCCTGTAATCTTGTACCCCTATATTCCCATGTCCCTGTATTCCTATATCCCTGTAATCTTGTATCCCTATATTCCTGTGTCCCTGTATTCCTAAATCCGTGTAATCTTGTACCCCTGTATTCCCCTGTCCCAAAATTTCCCTGTCCCTAAATTTCCCTGTCCCTATTTTCCTATATCCTTGTATTCTTGTACCCCTATATTCCCATGTCCCTGTATTCCCATATCCCTGTAATCTTGTACCCTTATATTCCCATGTCCCTGTATCCCTATATCCCTGTAATCTTGTACCCCTATATTCCTGTGTCCCTGTATTCCTATATCCCTGTAATCGTGTGCCCCTATATTCCCGTGTCCCTGTATTCCTATATCCCTGTGATCGTGTGCCCCTATATTCCCGTGTCCCTTATTCCTATATCCCTGTAATCTTGTACCCCTATATTCCCATGTCTCTGTATTCCTATATCCCTGTAATCTTTTACCCCTATATTCCCATGTCCCTGTATTCCTATATCCCTATAATCTTGTACCCCTATATTCCCATGTCCCTGTATTCCTATATCCCTATGATCTTGTACCCCTATGTTCCCGTGTCCCTGTATTCCTATATCCCTATAATCTTGTGCCCCTATATTCCCGTGTCCCTTATTCCTATATCCCTGTAATCTTGTACCCCTATATTCCCATGTCCCTGTATTCCTATATCCCTATAATCTTGTGCCCCTATGTTCCCATGTCCATGTAATCCTATATCCCTGTAATCTTGTATCCCTATATTCCCGTGTCCCTGTATTCCTATATCCCTATAACCTTTTGCCCCTATATTCCCATGTCCCTGTATTCCTATATCCCTATAACCTTGTGCCCCTATATTCCCATGTCCCTGTATTCCTATATCCCTGTAATCTTGTACCCCTATATTCCCATGTCCCTGTATTCCTATATCCCTATAATCTTGTACCCGTATATTCCCATGTCCCTGTATTCCTATATCCCTATATTCTTGTACCCCTATATTCCCATGTCCCTGTATTCCTATATCTCTATAATCTTGTACCCCTATATTCCCATGTCCCTGTATTCCTATATCCCTGTAATCTTGTACCCCTATATTCCCATGTCACTGTATTCCTATATCCCTATAATCTTGTACCCCTATATTCCCATGTCTCTCTATTCCTATATCCCTATAATCTTGTACCCCTATATTCCTGTGTCCCTGTATTCCTATATCCCTGTAATCTTGTACCCCTATATTCCTGTGTCCCTGTATTCCTATATCCCTATAATCTTGTACCCCTATATTCCTGTGTCCCTGTATTCCTATATCCCTATAATCTTGTACCCCTATATTCCCGTCTCCCTGTATTCCTATCTCCCTGTAATCTTGTACCCCTATATTCCCGTCTCCCTTATTCCTATATCCCTGTAATCTTGTACCCCTATATTCCCGTGTCCCTGTATTCATATATCCCTGTAATCTTGTACCCCTATATTCCCGTGTCCCTGTATTCCTATATCCCTGTAATCTTATGCCCGTTTCTTCGCGTGTCCCTGTATTCCTCTATCCCTGTAATCTTGTACCCTTATATTCCCATGTCCCTGTATTCCTATATCCCTGTAATCTTGTACCACTATATTCACATGTCCCTCTATTCCTGTATCCCTATAATCTTGTACCCCTATATTCCCATGTCCCTGTATTCCTATATCCCTGTAATCTTGTACCACTATATTCACATGTCCCTGTATTCCTGTATCCCTATAATCTTGTACCCCTATATTCCCATGTCCCTGTATCGCTATATCCCTGTAATCTTGTACCCCTATATTCCCATGTCCCTGTATTCCTATATCCCTGTAATCTTGTACCCCTATATTCACATGTCCCTGTATTCCTGTATCCCTATAATCTTGTTCCCCTATATTCCCATGTCCCTGTATCCCTATATCCCTGTAATCTTGTACCCCTATATTCCCATGTCCCTGTATTCCTATATCCCTGTAATCTTGTACCCCTATATTCCCATGTCCCTGTATTCCTATATCCCTGTAATCTTGTACCCCTATATTCCCATGTCCCTGTAATCCTATATCCCTTTAATCTTATACCCCTATATTCCCGTGTCCCTGTAATCCTATATCACTGTATTCTTGTACCCCTATATTCCCGTGTCCCTGTAATCCTATATCCCTGTATTCTTGTACCCCTATATTCCCGTGTCCCTGTATTCCTGTATCCCTATAATCTTGTGCCCCTATATTCCCATGTCGCTGTATTCCTATATCCGTATAATCTTGTACCCCTATATTCCCATGTCCCTGTATTCCTATATCCCTATAATCTTGTACCCCTATATTCCCATGTCCCTGTATTCCTATATCCCTATAATCTTGTACCCCTATATTCCCATGTCCCTGTATTCCTATATCCCTGTAATCTTGTACCCCTATATTCCCATGTCCCTGTATTCCTATATCCCTATAATCTTGTACCCCTATATTCCCATGTCCCTGTATTCCTATATCCCTATAATCTTGTACCCCTATATTCCCATGTCCCTGTATTCCTATATCCCTATAATCTTGTGCCCCTATATTCCCATGTCGCTGTATTCCTATATCCGTATAATCTTGTACCCCTATATTCCCATGTCCCTGTATTCCTATATCCCTATAATCTTGTACCCCTATATTCCCATGTCCCTGTATTCCTATATCCCTATAATTTGTACCCCTATATTCCCATGTCCCTGTATTCCTATATCCCTATAATCTTGTACCCCTATATTCCCATGTCCCTGTATTCCTATATCCCTGTAATCTTGTACCCCTATATTCCCATGTCCCTGTATTCCTATATCCCTATAATCTTGTACCCCTATATTCCCATGTCCCTGTATTCCTATATCCCTATAATCTTGTACCCCTATATTCCCATGTCCCTGTATTCCTATATCCCTATAATCTTGTACCCCTATATTCCCATGTCCCTGTATTCCTATATCTCTGTAATCTTGTACCCCTATATTCCTGTGTCCCTCTATTCCTATCCCCCTGTAATCTTGTATCCCTATATTCCCGTGTCCCTGTATTCCTATATCCCTATAATCTTGTACCCCTATATTCCCGTCTCCCTATATCCCTATCTCCCTGTAATCTTGTACCCCTATATTCCCGTGTCCCTTATTCCTATATCCCTGTAATCTTGTACCCCTATATTCCCGTGTCCCTGTATTCCTATATCCCTGTAATCTTGTACCCCTATATTCCCATGTCCCTGTATTCCTATATCCCTGTAATCTTATACCCCTATATTCCCGTGTCCCTGTATTCCTATATCCCTGTAATCTTATACCCGTTTCTTCCCGTGTCCCTGTATTCCTATATCCCTGTAATCTTGTACCCCTATATTCCCATGTCCCTGTATTCCTAGATCCGTATAATCTTGTACCCCTGTATTCCCATGTCCCTGTAATCCTATATCCCTGTAATCTTGTACCCCTATATTCCCATGTCCCTGTATTCCTGTATCCCTATAATCTTGTACCCCTATATTCCCATGTCCCTGTATTCCTATATCCCTGTAATCTTGTGCCCCTATATTCCCATGTCCCTGTATTCCTGTATCCCTATAATCTTGTACCCCTATATTCCTGTGTCCCTGTATCCCTATATCCCTGTAATCTTGTACCCCTATATTCCCATGTCCCTGTATTCCTATATCCCTGTAATCTTGTACCCCTATATTCCCATGTCCCTGTATTCCTATATCACTTTAATCTTGTACCCCTATATTCCCATGTCCCTGTATTCCTGTATCCCTATAATCTTGTACCCCTATATTCCCGTGTCCCTGTATTCCTATTTCCCTGTAATCTTGAACCCCTATATTCCCATGTCCCTGTATTCCTATATCACTTTAATGTTGTACCCCTATATTCCCATGTCCCTGAATTCCTAAATCCCTGTAATCGTGTGCCCCTATATTCCCGTGTCCCTGTATTCCTATATCCCTGTAATCCTGTACCCCTATATTCCCGTGTCCCTTATTCCTATATCCCTGTAATCTTGTACCCCTATATTCCCATGTCTCTATATTCCTATATCCCTATAATCTTGTACCCCTATATTCCCATGTCCCTGTATTCCTATATCCCTATAATCTTGTACCCCTATATTCCCATGTCTCTGTATTCCTATATCCCTATAATCTTGTACCCCTATATTCCCATGTCCCTGTATTCCTATATCCCTGTAATCTTGTACCCCTATATTCCCATGTCCCTGTATTCCTATATCCCTGTAATCTTGTACCCCTCTATTCCCATCTCCCTGTATTCCTATCTCCCTGTAATCTTGTACCCCTATATTCCCGTGTCCCTTATTCCTATATCCCTGTAATCTTGTACCCCTATATTCCCATGTCCCTGTATTCCTATATCCCTGTAATCTTGTATCCCTATATTCCTGTGTCCCTGTATTCCTAAATCCGTGTAATCTTGTACCCCTGTATTCCCCTGTCCCTAAATTTCCCTGTCCCTAAATTTCCCTGTCCCTATATTCCTATATCCTTGTATTCTTGTACCCCTATATTCCCATGTCCCTGTATTCCCATATCCCTGTAATCTTGTACCCCTATATTCCCATGTCCCTGTATCCCTATATCCCTGTAATCTTGTACCCCTATATTCCTGTGTCCCTGTATTCCTATATCCCTGTAATCGTGTGCCCCTATATTCCCGTGTCCCTGTATTCCTATATCCCTGTGATCGTGTGCCCCTATATTCCCGTGTCCCTTATTCCTATATCCCTGTAATCTTGTACCCCTATATTCCCATGTCTCTGTATTCCTATATCCCTGTAATCTTTTACCCCTATATTCCCATGTCCCTGTATTCCTATATCCCTATAATCTTGTACCCCTATATTCCCATGTCCCTGTATTCCTATATCCCTATGATCTTGTACCCCTATGTTCCCGTGTCCCTGTATTCCTATATCCCTATAATCTTGTGCCCCTATATTCCCGTGTCCCTTATTCCTATATCCCTGTAATCTTGTACCCCTATATTCCCATGTCCCTGTATTCCTATATCCCTATAATCTTGTGCCCCTATGTTCCCATGTCCCTGTATTCCTATATCCGTGTAATCTTGTACCCCTATATTCCCATGTCCCTGTAATCCTATATCCCTGTAATCTTGTACCCCTATATTCCCGTGTCCATGTAATCCTATATCCCTGTAATCTTGTACCCCTATATTCCCGTGTCCCTGTATTCCTATATCCCTATAACCTTGTGCCCCTATATTCCCATGTCCCTGTATTCCTATATCCCTATAACCTTGTACCCCTATATTCCCGTGTCCCTGTATTCCTATATCCCTATAACCTTGTGCCCCTATATTCCCATGTCCCTATATTCCTATATCCCTGTAATCTTGTACCCCTATATTCCCATGTCCCTGTATCCCTATATCCCTGTAATCTTGTACCCCTATATTCCCATGTCCCTGTATTCCTATATCCCTGTAATCGTGTGCCCCTATATTCCCGTGTCCCTTATTCCTATATCCCTGTAATCTTGTACCCCTATATTCCCATGTCTCTGTATTCCTATATCCCTGTAATCTTGTACCCCTATATTCCCATGTCCCTGTATTCCTATATCCCTATAATCTTGTACCCCTATATTCCCATGTCCCTGTATTCCTATATCCCTATGATTTTGTACCCCTATGTTCCCGTGTCCCTGTATTCCTATATCCCTATAATCTTGTACCCCTATATTCCCGTGTCCCTGTATTCCTATATCACTGTAATCTTGTACCCCTATATTCCCATGTCCCTGTAATCCTATATCCCTGTATTCTTGTACCCCTATATTCCCATGTCCCTGTATTCCTAAATCCCTATAATCTTGTACCCCTATATTCCCATGTCCCTTATTCCTATATCCCTGTAATCTTGTACCCCTATATTCCCATGTCCCTGTATTCCTATATCCCTGTAATCTTGTACCCCTATATTCCCTTGTACCTGTATTCCTATATCCCTGTAATCGTGTGCCCCTATGTTCCCGTGTCCCTGTATTCCTATCCCCCTGTAATCTTGTATCCCTATGTTCCCGTGTCCCTGTATTCCTATATCCCTATAATCTTGTACCCCTATATTCCCGTCTCCCTATATCCCTATCTCCCTGTAATCTTGTACCCCTATATTCCCGTGTCCCTTATTCCTATATCCCTGTAATCTTGTACCCCTATATTCCCGTGTCCCTTATTCCTATCTCCCTGTAATCTTGTACCCCTATATTCCCGTGTCCCTTATTCCTATATCCCTGTAATCTTGTACCCCTATATTCCCATGTCCCTGTATTCCTATATCCCTGTAATCTTGTATCCCTATATTCCTGTGTCCCTGTATTCCTAAATCCGTGTAATCTTGTACCCCTGTATTCCCCTGTCCCTAAATTTCCCTGTCCCTAAATTTCCCTGTCCCTATATTCCTATATCCTTGTATTCTTGTACCCCTATATTCCCATGTCCCTGTATTCCCATATCCCTGTAATCCTGTACCCCTATATTCCCATGTCCCTGTATCCCTATATCCCTGTAATCTTGTACCCCTATATTCCTGTGTCCCTGTATTCCTATATCCCTGTAATCGTGTGCCCCTATATTCCCGTGTCCCTGTATTCCTATATCCCTGTGATCGTGTGCCCCTATATTCCCGTGTCCCTTATTCCTATATCCCTGTAATCTTGTACCCCTATATTCCCATGTCTCTGTATTCCTATATCCCTGTAATCTTGTACCCCTATATTCCCATGTCCCTGTATTCCTATATCCCTATAATCTTGTACCCCTATATTCCCATGTCCCTGTATTCCTATATCCCTATGATCTTGTACCCCTATGTTCCCGTGTCCCTGTATTCCTATATCCCTATAATCTTGTGCCCCTATATTCCCGTGTCCCTTATTCCTATATCCGTGTAATCTTGTACCCCTATATTCCCATGTCCCTGTAATCCTATATCCCTGTAATCTTGTACCCCTATATTCCCGTGTCCATGTAATCCTATATCCCTGTAATCTTGTACCCCTATATTCCCGTGTCCCTGTATTCCTATATCCCTATAACCTTGTGCCCCTATATACCCATGTCCCTGTATTCCTATATCCCTATAAGCTTGTACCCCTATATTCCCGTGTCCCTGTATTCCTATATCCCTATAACCTTGTGCCCCTATATTCCCATGTCCCTATATTCCTATATCCCTGTAATCTTGTACCCCTATATTCCCATGTCCCTGTATCCCTATATCCCTGTAATCTTGTACCCCTATATTCCCATGTCCCTGTATTCCTATATCCCTGTAATCGTGTGCCCCTATATTCCCGTGTCCCTTATTCCTATATCCCTGTAATCTTGTACCCCTATATTCCCATGTCTCTGTATTCCTATATCCCTGTAATCTTGTAACCCTATATTCCCATGTCCCTGTATTCCTATATCCCTATAATCTTGTACCCCTATATTCCCATGTCCCTGTATTCCTATATCCCTATGATTTTGTACCCCTATGTTCCCGTGTCCCTGTATTCCTATATCCCTATAATCTTGTACCCCTATATTCCCGTGTCCCTGTATTCCTATATCCCTGTAATCTTGTACCCCTATATTCCCATGTCCCTGTAATCCTATATCCCTGTATTCTTGTACCCCTATATTCCCATGTCCCTGTATTCCTATATCCCTATAATCTTGTACCCCTATATTCCCATGTCCCTTATTCCTATATCCCTGTAATCTTGTACCCCTATATTCCCATGTCCCTGTATTCCTATATCCCTGTAATCTTGTACCCCTATATTCCCTTGTACCTGTATTCCTATATCCCTGTAATCGTGTGCCCCTATATTCCCGTGTCCCTGTATTCCTATATCCCTGTAATCCTGTACCCCTATATTCCCGTGTCCCTTATTGCTATATCCCTGTAATCTTGTACCCCTATATTCCCATGTCTCTGTATTCCTATATCCCTATAATCTTGTACCCCTATATTCCCATGTCCCTGTATTCCTATATCCCTATAATCTTGTACCCCTATATTCCCATCTCCCTGTATTCCTATCTCCCTGTAATCTTGTACCCCTATATTCCCGTGTCCCTTATTCCTATCTCCCTGTAATCTTGTACCCCTATATTCCCATGTCCCTTATTGCTATATCCCTGTAATCTTGTACCCCTATATTCCCATGTCTCTGTATTCCTATATCCCTATAATCTTGTACCCCTATATTCCCATGTCCCTGTATTCCTATATCCCTATAATCTTGTACCCCTATATTCCCATCTCCCTGTATTCCTATCTCCCTGTAATCTTGTACCCCTATATTCCCGTGTCCCTTATTCCTATCTCCCTGTAATCTTGTACCCCTATATTCCCATGTCCCTTATTGCTATATCCCTGTAATCTTGTACCCCTATATTCCCATGTCCCTGTATTCCTGTATCCCTATAATCTTGTACCCCTATATTCCCATGTCCCTGTATTCCTATATCCCTGTAATCTTGTACCCCTATATTCCCATGTCCCTGTATTCCTATATCCCTCTAATCTTGTATCCCTATATTCCTGTGTCCCTGTATTCCTAAATCCGTGTAATCTTGTACCCCTGTATTCCCCTGTCCCTAAATTTCCCTGTCCCTAAATTTCCCTGTCCCTATATTCCTATATCCTTGTATTCTTGTACCCCGATATTCCTGTGTCCCTGTATTCCTATATCCCTGTAATCGTGTGCCCCTATATTCCCGTGTCCCTGTATTCCTATATCCCTGTGATCGTGTGCCCCTATATTCCCGTGTCCCTTATTCCTATATCCCTGTAATCTTGTACCCCTATATTCCCATGTCTCTGTATTCCTATATCCCTGTAATCTTTTACCCCTATATTCCCATGTCCCTGTGTTCCTATATCCCTATAATCTTGTACCCCTATATTCCCATGTCCCTGTATTCCTATATCCCTATGATCTTGTACCCCTATGTTCCCGTGTCCCTGTATTCCTATATCCCTATAATCTTGTGCCCCTATATTCCCGTGTCCCTTATTCCTATATCCCTGTAATCTTGTACCCCTATATTCCCATGTCCCTGTATTCCTATATCCCTATAATCTTGTGCCCCTATGTTCCCATGTCCCTGTATTCCTATATCCGTGTAATCTTGTACCCCTATATTCCCATGTCCCTGTAATCCTATATCCCTGTAATCTTGTACCCCTATATTCCCATGTCCCTGTATTCCTATATACCTATAATCTTGTGCCCCTATGTTCCCATGTCCCTGTATTCCTATATCCGTGTAATCTTTTACCCCTATATTCCCATGTCCCTGTATTCCTATATCCCTATAATCTTGTACCCCTATATTCCCATGTCCCTGTATTCCTATATCCCTATGATCTTGTACCCCTATGTTCCCGTGTCCCTGTATTCCTGTATCCCTATAATCTTGTGCCCCTATATTCCCGTGTCCCTTATTCCTATATCCCTGTAATCTTGTACCCCTATATTCCCATGTCCCTGTATTCCTATATCCCTATAATCTTGTGCCCCTATGTTCCCATGTCCCTGTATTCCTATATCCGTGTAATCTTGTACCCCTATATTCCCATGTCCCTGTAATCCTATATCCCTGTAATCTTGTACCCCTATATTCCCGTGTCCATGTAATCCTATATCCCTGTAATCTTGTATCCCTATATTTCCGTGTCCCTGTATTCCTATATCCCTATAACCTTGTGCCCCTATATTCCCATGTCCCTGTATTCCTATATCCCTATAACCTTGTGCCCCTATATTCCCATGTCCCTGTATTCCTATATCCCTGTAATCTTGTACCCCTATATTCCCATGTCCCTGTATTCCTATATCCCTATAACCTTGTGCCCCTATATTCCCATGTCCCTGTATTCCTATATCCCTGTAATCTTGTACCCCTATATTCCCATGTCCCTGTATTCCTATATCCCTATAATCTTGTACCCGTATATTCCCTTGTACCTGTATTCCTATATCCCTGTAATCGTGTGCCCCTATATTCCCGTGTCCCTGTATTCCTATATCCCTGTAATCCTGTACCCCTATATTCCCGTGTCCCTTATTGCTATATCCCTGTAATTTTGTACCCCTATATTCCCATGTCTCTGTATTCCTATATCCCTATAATCTTGTACCCCTATATTCCCATGTCCCTGTATTCCTATATCCCTATAATCTTGTACCCCTATATTCCCATCTCCCTGTATTCCTATCTCCCTGTAATCTTGTACCCCTATATTCCTGTGTCCCTTATTCCTATCTCCCTGTAATCTTGTACCCCTATATTCCCGTGTCCCTTATTCCTATCTCCCTGTAATCTTGTACCCCTATATTCCCATGTCCCTGTACTCCTATATCCCTGTAATCTTGTACCCCTATATTCCCATGTCCCTGTATTCCTATATCCCTGTAATCTTGTATCCCTATATTCCTGTGTCCCTGTATTCCTAAATCCGTGTAATCTTGTACCCCTGTATTCCCCTGTCCCAAAATTTCCCTGTCCCTATATTTCCCTGTCCCTATTTTCCTATATCCTTGTATTCTTGTACCCCTATATTCCCATGTCCCTGTATTCCCATATCCCTGTAATCTTGTACCCCTATATTCCCATGTCCCTGTATCCCTATATCCCTGTAATCTTGTACCCCTATATTCCTGTGTCCCTGTATTCCTATATCCCTGTAATCGTGTGCCCCTATATTCCCGTGTCCCTGTATTCCTATATCCCTGTGATCGTGTGCCCCTATATTCCCGTGTCCCTTATTCCTATATCCCTGTAATCTTGTACCCCTATATTCCCATGTCTCTGTATTCCTATATCCCTGTAATCTTTTACCCCTATATTCCCATGTCCCTGTATTCCTATATCCCTATAATCTTGTACCCCTATATTCCCATGTCCCTGTATTCCTATATCCCTATGATCTTGTACCCCTATGTTCCCGTGTCCCTGTATTCCTATATCCCTATAATCTTGTGCCCCTATATTCCCGTGTCCCTTATTCCTATATCCCTGTAATCTTGTACCCCTATATTCCCATGTCCCTGTATTCCTATATCCCTATAATCTTGTGCCCCTATGTTCCCATGTCCCTGTATTCCTATATCCGTGTAATCTTGTACCCCTATATTCCCATGTCCCTGTAATCCTATATCCCTGTAATCTTGTACCCCTATATTCCCGTGTCCATGTAATCCTATATCCCTGTAATCTTGTATCCCTATATTCCCGTGTCCCTGTATTCCTATATCCCTATAACCTTGTGCCCCTATATTCCCATGTCCCTGTATTCCTATATCCCTATAACCTTGTGCCCCTATATTCCCATGTCCCTGTATTCCTATATCCCTGTAATCTTGTACCCCTATATTCCCATGTCCCTGTATTCCTATATCCCTATAATCTTGTACCCGTATATTC
Organism: Chiloscyllium punctatum; assembly: GCF_047496795.1. Lineage (NCBI taxonomy): Eukaryota > Metazoa > Chordata > Chondrichthyes > Orectolobiformes > Hemiscylliidae > Chiloscyllium > Chiloscyllium punctatum. The sequence goes on along the minus strand of NW_027309910.1, from coordinate 87,174 downwards.
CCATGTCCCTGTATTCCTATATCCCTATATTCTTGTACCCCTATATTCCCATGTCCCTGTATTCCTATATCTCTATAATCTTGTACCCCTATATTCCCATGTCCCTGTATTCCTATATCCCTGTAATCTTGTACCCCTATATTCCCATGTCACTGTATTCCTATATCCCTATAATCTTGTACCCCTCTATTCCCATGTCTCTCTATTCCTATATCCCTATAATCTTGTACCCCTATATTCCTGTGTCCCTGTATTCCTATATCCCTGTAATCTTGTACCCCTATATTCCTGTGTCCCTGTATTCCTATATCCCTATAATCTTGTACCCCTATATTCCTGTGTCCCTGTATTCCTATATCCCTATAATCTTGTACCCCTATATTCCCGTCTCCCTGTATTCCTATCTCCCTGTAATCTTGTACCCCTATATTCCCGTCTCCCTTATTCCTATATCCCTGTAATCTTGTACCCCTATATTCCCGTGTCCCTGTATTCATATATCCCTGTAATCTTGTACCCCTATATTCCCGTGTCCCTGTATTACTATATCCCTGTAATCTTATGCCCGTTTCTTCGCGTGTCCCTGTATTCCTCTATCCCTGTAATCTTGTACCCTTATATTCCCATGTCCCTGTATTCCTATATCCCTGTAATCTTGTACCACTATATTCACATGTCCCTCTATTCCTGTATCCCTATAATCTTGTACCCCTATATTCCCATGTCCCTGTATTCCTATATCCCTGTAATCTTGTACCACTATATTCACATGTCCCTGTATTCCTGTATCCCTATAATCTTGTACCCCTATATTCCCATGTCCCTGTATCGCTATATCCCTGTAATCTTGTACCCCTATATTCCCATGTCCCTGTATTCCTATATCCCTGTAATCTTGTACCCCTATATTCACATGTCCCTGTATTCCTGTATCCCTATAATCTTGTTCCCCTATATTCCCATGTCCCTGTATCCCTATATCCCTGTAATCTTGTACCCCTATATTCCCATGTCCCTGTATTCCTATATCCCTGTAATCTTGTATCCCTATATTCCCATGTCCCTGTATTCCTATATCCCTGTAATCTTGTACCCCTATATTCCCATGTCCCTGTAATCCTATATCCCTTTAATCTTATACCCCTATATTCCCGTGTCCCTGTAATCCTATATCCCTGTATTCTTGTACCCCTATATTCCCGTGTCCCTGTAATCCTATATCCCTGTATTCTTGTACCCCTATATTCCCGTGTCCCTGTATTCCTATATCCCTATAATCTTGTGCCCCTATATTCCCATGTCGCTGTATTCCTATATCCGTGTAATCTTGTACCCCTATATTCCCATGTCCCTGTATTCCTATATCCCTATAATCTTGTACCCCTATATTCCCATGTCCCTGTATTCCTATATCCCTATAATTTGTACCCCTATATTCCCATGTCCCTGTATTCCTATATCCCTATAATCTTGTACCCCTATATTCCCATGTCCCTGTATTCCTATATCCGTGTAATCTTGTACCCCTATATTCCCATGTCCCTGTATTCCTATATCCCTATAATCTTGTACCCCTATATTCCCATGTCCCTGTATTCCTATATCCCTATAATCTTGTACCCCTATATTCCCATGTCCCTGTATTCCTATATCCCTATAATCTTGTACCCCTATATTCCCATGTCCCTGTATTCCTATATCTCTGTAATCTTGTACCCCTATATTCCTGTGTCCCTGTATTCCTATCCCCCTGTAATCTTGTATCCCTATATTCCCGTGTCCCTGTATTCCTATATCCCTATAATCTTGTACCCCTATATTCCCGTCTCCCTATATCCCTATCTCCCTGTAATCTTGTACCCCTATATTCCCGTGTCCCTTATTCCTATATCCCTGTAATCTTGTACCCCTATATTCCCGTGTCCCTGTATTCCTATATCCCTGTAATCTTGTACCCCTATATTCCCATGTCCCTGTATTCCTATATCCCTGTAATCTTATACCCCTATATTCCCGTGTCCCTGTATTCCTATATCCCTGTAATCTTATACCCGTTTCTTCCCGTGTCCCTGTATTCCTATATCCCTGTAATCTTGTACCCCTATACTCCCGTGTCCCTGTATTCCTATATCCCTGTAATCTTGTACCCCTATATTCCCATGTCCCTGTATTCCTAGATCCGTATAATCTTGTACCCCTGTATTCCCATGTCCCTGTAATCCTATATCCCTGTAATCTTGTACCCCTATATTCCCATGTCCCTGTATTCCTGTATCCCTATAATCTTGTACCCCTATATTCCCATGTCCCTGTATTCCTATATCCCTGTAATCTTGTACCCCTATATTCCCATGTCCCTGTATTCCTGTATCCCTATAATCTTGTACCCCTATATTCCTGTGTCCCTGTATCCCTATATCCCTGTAATCTTGTACCCCTATATTCCCATGTCCCTGTATTCCTATATCCCTGTAATCTTGTACCCCTATATTCCCATGTCCCTGTATTCCTATATCACTTTAATCTTGTACCCCTATATTCCCATGTCCCTGTATTCCTGTATCCCTATAATCTTGTACCCCTATATTCCCGTGTCCCTGTATTCCTATATCCCTGTAATCTTGTACCCCTATATTCCCATGTCCCTGTATTCCTATATCACTTTAATCTTGTACCCCTATATTCCCATGTCCCTGAATTCCTAAATCCCTGTAATCGTGTGCCCCTATATTCCCGTGTCCCTGTATTCCTATATCCCTGTAATCCTGTACCCCTATATTCCCGTGTCCCTTATTCCTATATCCCTGTAATCTTGTACCCCTATATTCCCATGTCTCTGTATTCCTATATCCCTATAATCTTGTACCCCTATATTCCCATGTCCCTGTATTCGTATATCCCTATAATCTTGTACCCCTATATTCCCATGTCTCTGTATTCCTATATCCCTATAATCTTGTACCCCTATATTCCCATGTCCCTGTATTCCTATATCCCTGTAATCTTGTACCCCTATATTCCCATGTCCCTGTATTCCTATATCCCTGTAATCTTGTACCCCTCTATTCCCATCTCCCTGTATTCCTATCTCCCTGTAATCTTGTACCCCTATATTCCCGTGTCCATTATTCCTATATCCCTGTAATCTTGTACCCCTATATTCCCATGTCCCTGTATTCCTATATCCCTGTAATCTTGTATCCCTATATTCCTGTGTCCCTGTATTCCTAAATCCGTGTAATCTTGTACCCCTGTATTCCCCTGTCCCTAAATTTCCCTGTCCCTAAATTTCCCTGTCCCTATATTCCTATATCCTTGTATTCTTGTACCCCTATATTCCCATGTCCCTGTATTCCTATATCCCTATGATCTTGTACCCCTATGTTCCCGTGTCCCTGTATTCCTATATCCCTATAATCTTGTGCCCCTATATTCCCGTGTCCCTTATTCCTATATCCGTGTAATCTTGTACCCCTATATTCCCATGTCCCTGTAATCCTATATCCCTGTAATCTTGTACCCCTATATTCCCGTGTCCATGTAATCCTATATCCCTGTAATCTTGTACCCCTATATTCCCGTGTCCCTGTATTCCTATATCCCTATAACCTTGTGCCCCTATATTCCCATGTCCCTGTATTCCTATATCCCTATAACCTTGTACCCCTATATTCCCGTGTCCCTGTATTCCTATATCCCTATAACCTTGTGCCCCTATATTCCCATGTCCCTATATTCCTATATCCCTGTAATCTTGTACCCCTATATTCCCATGTCCCTGTATCCCTATATCCCTGTAATCTTGTACCCCTATATTCCCATGTCCCTGTATTCCTATATCCCTGTAATCGTGTGCCCCTATATTCCCGTGTCCCTTATTCCTATATCCCTGTAATCTTGTACCCCTATATTCCCATGTCTCTGTATTCCTATATCCCTGTAATCTTGTACCCCTATATTCCCATGTCCCTGTATTCCTATATCCCTATAATCTTGTACCCCTATATTCCCATGTCCCTGTATTCCTATATCCCTATGATTTTGTACCCCTATGTTCCCGTGTCCCTGTATTCCTATATCCCTATAATCTTGTACCCCTATATTCCCGTGTCCCTGTATTCCTATATCCCTGTAATCTTGTACCCCTATATTCCCATGTCCCTGTAATCCTATATCCCTGTATTCTTGTACCCCTATATTCCCATGTCCCTGTATTCCTATATCCCTATAATCTTGTACCCCTATATTCCCATGTCCCTTATTCCTATATCCCTGTAATCTTGTACCCCTATATTCCCATGTCCCTGTATTCCTATATCCCTGTAATCTTGTACCCCTATATTCCCTTGTACCTGTATTCCTATATCCCTGTAATCGTGTGCCCCTATATTCCCGTGTCCCTGTATTCCTATATCCCTGTAATCCTGTACCCCTATATTCCCGTGTCCCTTATTGCTATATCCCTGTAATCTTGTACCCCTATATTCCCATGTCTCTGTATTCCTATATCCCTATAATCTTGTACCCCTATATTCCCATGTCCCTGTATTCCTATATCCCTATAATCTTGTACCCCTATATTCCCATCTCCCTGTATTCCTATCTCCCTGTAATCTTGTACCCCTATATTCCCGTGTCCCTTATTCCTATCTCCCTGTAATCTTGTACCCCTATATTCCCGTGTCCCTTATTCCTATATCCCTGTAATCTTGTACCCCTATATTCCCATGTCCCTGTATTCCTATATCCCTGTAATCTTGTATCCCTATATTCCTGTGTCCCTGTATTCCTAAATCCGTGTAATCTTGTACCCCTGTATTCCCCTGTCCCTAAATTTCCCTGTCCCTAAATTTCCCTGTCCCTATATTCCTATATCCTTGTATTCTTGTACCCCTATATTCCCATGTCCCTGTATTCCCATATCCCTGTAATCTTGTACCCCTATATTCCCATGTCCCTGTATCCCTATATCCCTGTAATCTTGTACCCCTATATTCCTGTGTCCCTGTATTCCTATATCCCTGTAATCGTGTGCCCCTATATTCCCGTGTCCCTGTATTCCTATATCCCTGTGATCGTGTGCCCCTATATTCCCGTGTCCCTTATTCCTATATCCCTGTAATCTTGTACCCCTATATTCCCATGTCTCTGTATTCCTATATCCCTGTAATCTTTTACCCCTATATTCCCATGTCCCTGTATTCCTATATCCCTATAATCTTGTACCCCTATATTCCCATGTCCCTGTATTCCTATATCCCTATGATCTTGTACCCCTATGTTCCCGTGTCCCTGTATTCCTATATCCCTATAATCTTGTGCCCCTATATTCCCGTGTCCCTTATTCCTATATCCCTGTAATCTTGTACCCCTATATTCCCATGTCCCTGTATTCCTATATCCCTATAATCTTGTGCCCCTATGTTCCCATGTCCCTGTATTCCTATATCCGTGTAATCTTGTACCCCTATATTCCCATGTCCCTGTAATCCTATATCCCTGTAATCTTGTACCCCTATATTCCCATGTCCCTGTATTCCTATATACCTATAATCTTGTGCCCCTATGTTCCCATGTCCCTGTATTCCTATATCCGTGTAATCTTGTACCCCTATATTCCCATGTCCCTGTAATCCTATATCCCTGTAATCTTGTACCCCTATATTCCCATGTCCCTGTATTCCTATATACCTATAATCTTGTGCCCCTATGTTCCCATGTCCCTGTATTCCTATATCCGTGTAATCTTTTACCCCTATATTCCCATGTCCCTGTATTCCTATATCCCTATAATCTTGTACCCCTATATTCCCATGTCCCTGTATTCCTATATCCCTATGATCTTGTACCCCTATGTTCCCGTGTCCCTGTATTCCTATATCCCTATAATCTTGTGCCCCTATATTCCCATGTCTCTGTATTCCTATATCCCTGTAATCTTGTACCCCTATATTCCCATGTCCCTGTATTCCTATATCCCTATAACCTTGTACCCCTATATTCCCATGTCCCTGTATTCCTATATCCCTATGATCTTGTACCCCTATGTTCCCGTGTCCCTGTATTCCTATATCCCTATAATCTTGTGCCCCTATATTCCCGTGTCCCTTATTCCTATATCCCTGTAATCTTGTACCCCTATATTCCCATGTCCCTGTATTCCTATATCCGTGTAATCTTGTACCCCTATATTCCCATGTCCCTGTAATCCTATATCCCTGTAATCTTGTACCCCTATATTCCCGTGTCCATGTAATCCTATATCCCTGTAATCTTGTATCCCTATATTCCCGTGTCCCTGTATTCCTCTATCCCTGTAATCTTGTGCCCCTATATTCCCATGTCCCTGTATTCCTATATCCCTATAACCTTGTGCCCCTATATTCCCATGTCCCTGTATTCCTATATCCCTGTAATCTTGTACCCCTATATTCCCATGTCCCTGTATTCCTATATCCCTATAATCTTGTACCCGTATATTCCCATGTCCCTGTATTCCTATATCCCTATATTCTTGTACCCCTATATTCCCATGTCCCTGTATTCCTATATCCCTATGATCTTGTACCCCTATGTTCCCGTGTCCCTGTATTCCTATATCCCTATAATCTTGTGCCCCTATATTCCCGTGTCCCTTATTCCTATATCCGTGTAATCTTGTACCCCTATATTCCCATGTCCCTGTAATCCTATATCCCTGTAATCTTGTACCCCTATATTCCCGTGTCCATGTAATCCTATATCCCTGTAATCTTGTACCCCTATATTCCCGTGTCCCTGTATTCCTATATCCCTATAACCTTGTGCCCCTATATTCCCATGTCCCTGTATTCCTATATCCCTATAACCTTGTACCCCTATATTCCCGTGTCCCTGTATTCCTATATCCCTATAACCTTGTGCCCCTATATTCCCATGTCCCTATATTCCTATATCCCTGTAATCTTGTACCCCTATATTCCCATGTCCCTGTATCCCTATATCCCTGTAATCTTGTACCCCTATATTCCCATGTCCCTGTATTCCTATATCCCTGTAATCGTGTGCCCCTATATTCCCGTGTCCCTTATTCCTATATCCCTGTAATCTTGTACCCCTATATTCCCATGTCTCTGTATTCCTATATCCCTGTAATCTTGTACCCCTATATTCCCATGTCCCTGTATTCCTATATCCCTATAATCTTGTACCCCTATATTCCCATGTCCCTGTATTCCTATATCCCTATGATTTTGTACCCCTATGTTCCCGTGTCCCTGTATTCCTATATCCCTATAATCTTGTACCCCTATATTCCCGTGTCCCTGTATTCCCATATCCCTGTAATCTTGTACCCCTATATTCCCATGTCCCTGTAATCCTATATCCCTGTATTCTTGTACCCCTATATTCCCATGTCCCTGTATTCCTATATCCCTATAATCTTGTACCCCTATATTCCCATGTCCCTTATTCCTATATCCCTGTAATCTTGTACCCCTATATTCCCATGTCCCTGTATTCCTATATCCCTGTAATCTTGTACCCCTATATTCCCATCTCCCTGTATTCCTATATCCCTGTAATCGTGTGCCCCTATATTCCCGTGTCCCTGTATTCCTATATCCCTGTAATCCTGTACCCCTATATTCCCGTGTCCCTTATTGCTATATCCCTGTAATCTTGTACCCCTATATTCCCATGTCTCTGTATTCCTATATCCCTATAATCTTGTACCCCTATATTCCCATGTCCCTGTATTCCTATATCCCTATAATCTTGTACCCCTATATTCCCATGTCCCTGTATTCCTATCTCCCTGTAATCTTGTACCCCTATATTCCCGTGTCCCTTATTCCTATCTCCCTGTAATCTTGTACCCCTATATTCCCGTGTCCCTTATTCCTATATCCCTGTAATCTTGTACCCCTATATTCCCATGTCCCTGTATTCCTATATCCCTGTAATCTTGTATCCCTATATTCCTGTGTCCCTGTATTCCTAAATCCGTGTAATCTTGTACCCCTGTATTCCCCTGTCCCTAAATTTCCCTGTCCCTAAATTTCCCTGTCCCTATATTCCTATATCCTTGTATTCTTGTACCCCTATATTCCCATGTCCCTGTATTCCCATATCCCTGTAATCTTGTACCCCTATATTCCCATGTCCCTGTATCCCTATATCCCTGTAATCTTGTACCCCTATATTCCTGTGTCCCTGTATTCCTATATCCCTGTAATCGTGTGCCCCTATATTCCCGTGTCCCTGTATTCCTATATCCCTGTGATCGTGTGCCCCTATATTCCCGTGTCCCTTATTCCTATATCCCTGTAATCTTGTACCCCTATATTCCCATGTCTCTGTATTCCTATATTCGTGTAATCTTTTACCCCTATATTCCCATGTCCCTGTATTCCTATATCCCTATAATCTTGTACCCCTATATTCCCATGTCCCTGTATTCCTATATCCCTATGATCTTGTACCCCTATGTTCCCGTGTCCCTGTATTCCTATATCCCTATAATCTTGTGCCCCTATATTCCCGTGTCCCTTATTCCTATATCCCTGTAATCTTGTACCCCTATATTCCCATGTCCCTGTATTCCTATATCCCTATAATCTTGTGCCCCTATGTTCCCATGTCCCTGTATTCCTATATCCGTGTAATCTTGTACCCCTATATTCCCATGTCCCTGTAATCCTATATCCCTGTAATCTTGTACCCCTATATTCCCATGTCCCTGTATTCCTATATACCTATAATCTTGTGCCCCTATGTTCCCATGTCCCTGTATTCCTATATCCGTGTAATCTTTTACCCCTATATTCCCATGTCCCTGTATTCCTATATCTCTATAATCTTGTACCCCTATATTCCCATGTCCCTGTATTCCTATATCCCTGTAATCTTGTACCCCTATATTCCCATGTCACTGTATTCCTATATCCCTATAATCTTGTACCCCTATATTCCCATGTCTCTCTATTCCTATATCCCTATAATCTTGTACCCCTATATTCCTGTGTCCCTGTATTCCTATATCCCTGTAATCCTGTACCCCTATATTCCTGTGTCCCTGTATTCCTATATCCCTATAATCTTGTACCCCTATATTCCTGTGTCCCTGTATTCCTATATCCCTATAATCTTGTACCCCTTTATTCCCGTCTCCCTGTATTCCTATCTCCCTGTAATCTTGTACCCCTATATTCCCGTGTCCCTTATTCCTATATCCCTGTAATCTTGTACCCCTATATTCCCGTGTCCCTGTATTCATATATCCCTGTAATCTTGTACCCCTATATTCCCGTGTCCCTGTATTCCTATATCCCTGTAATCTTATGCCCGTTTCTTCGCGTGTCCCTGTATTCCTCTATCCCTGTAATCTTGTACCCCTATATTCCCGTGTCCCTTATTCCTATATCCCTGTAATCTTGTACCACTATATTCACATGTCCCTCTATTCCTGTATCCCTATAATCTTGTACCCCTATATTCCCATGTCCCTGTATTCCTATATCCCTGTAATCTTGTACCACTATATTCACATGTCCCTGTATTCCTGTATCCCTATAATCTTGTACCCCTATATTCCCATGTCCCTGTATCGCTATATCCCTGTAATCTTGTACCCCTATATTCCCATGTCCCTGTATTCCTATATCCCTGTAATCTTGTACCCCTATATTCACATGTCCCTGTATTCCTGTATCCCTATAATCTTGTACCCCTATATTCCCATGTCCCTGTATCCCTATATCCCTGTAATCTTGTACCCCTATATTCCCATGTCCCTGTATTCCTATATCCCTGTAATCTTGTACCCCTATATTCCCATGTCCCTGTATTCCTATATCCCTGTAATCTTGTACCCCTATATTCCCATGTCCCTGTAATCCTATATCCCTTTAATCTTATACCCCTATATTCCCGTGTCCCTGTAATCCTATATCCCTGTATTCTTGTACCCCTATATTCCCGTGTCCCTGTAATCCTATATCCCTGTATTCTTGTACCCCTATATTCCCGTGTCCCTGTATTCCTATATCCCTATAATCTTGTGCCCCTATATTCCCATGTCGCTGTATTCCTATATCCGTGTAATCTTGTACCCCTATATTCCCATGTCCCTGTATTCCTATATCCCTATAATCTTGTACCCCTATATTCCCATGTCCCTGTATTCCTATATCCCTATAATTTGTACCCCTATATTCCCATGTCCCTGTATTCCTATATCCCTATAATCTTGTACCCCTATATTCCCATGTCCCTGTATCCCTATATCCCTGTAATCTTGTACCCCTATATTCCCATGTCCCTGTATTCCTATATCCCTGTAATCTTGTACCCCTATATTCCCATGTCCCTGTATTCCTATATCCATATAATCTTGTACCCCTATATTCCCATGTCCCTGTATTCCTATATCCCTATAATCTTGTACCCCTATATTCCCATGTCCCTGTATTCCTATATCTCTGTAATCTTGTACCCCTATATTCCCATGTCCCTGTATTCCTATCCCCCTGTAATCTTGTATCCCTATATTCCCGTGTCCCTGTATTCCTATATCCCTATAATCTTGTACCCCTATATTCCCGTCTCCCTATATCCCTATCTCCCTGTAATCTTGTACCCCTATATTCCCGTGTCCCTTATTCCTATATCCCTGTAATCTTGTACCCCTATATTCCCGTGTCCCTGTATTCCTATATCCCTGTAATCTTGTACCCCTATATTCCCATGTCCCTGTATTCCTATATCCCTGTAATCTTATACCCCTATATTCCCGTGTCCCTGTATTCCTATATCCCTGTAATCTTATACCCGTTTCTTCCCGTGTCCCTGTATTCCTATATCCCTGTAATCTTGTACCCCTATATTCCCATGTCCCTGTATTCCTAGATCCGTATAATCTTGTACCCCTGTATTCCCATGTCCCTGTAATCCTATATCCCTGTAATCTTGTACCCCTATATTCCCATGTCCCTGTATTCCTGTATCCCTATAATCTTGTACCCCTATATTCCCATGTCCCTGTATTCCTATATCCCTGTAATCTTGTACCCCTATATTCCCATGTCCCTGTATTCCTGTATCCCTATAATCTTGTACCCCTATATTCCTGTGTCCCTGTATCCCTATATCCCTGTAATCTTGTACCCCTATATTCCCATGTCCCTGTATTCCTATATCCCTGTAATCTTGTACCCCTATATTCCCATGTCCCTGTATTCCTATATCACTTTAATCTTATACCCGTATATTCCTGTGTCCCTGTATTCCAATATCCCTGTAATCTTGTATCCCTATATTCCTGTGTCCCTGAATTCCTAAATCCCTGTAATCTTGTACCCCTGTATTCCCCTGTCCCTAAATTTCCCTGTCCCTAAATTTCCCTGTCCCTATATTCCCCTGTCCCTATATCCCTGCGTACTTATATCCTTGGGTTCCTATTCCCTTAGATCCCTGTGTTCCTATATCTATGTGTCCCTATACCCCTACATCCCCATGTCCCAACATCCTTATATCTCTGTCCCTATACCTCTGTGTCTCTCTACCCCTCTGTCCCTATACAACTATATCCCTGTGTCCCCATATCCCTATATCCCTGTGTCCCTATACCCCTATATCCCTGTGTCCCTATATCCCTGTGTCCTTATATCCTTGTGTCCCCATATCCCTATATCCCTGTGTCCCTATATCCCCTAGTCCCTATACCCCTATATCCCTGTGTCCCTATATCCCTGTGTCCTTATATCCTTGTGTCCCCATATCCCTATATCCCTGTGTCCCTATGCCCATATATCCCTGTGTCCCTATATCCCTGTGTCCCTATACCCATATATCCCTGTGTCCCTATACCCCTACATCCCTGTGTCCCTATATCCCTGTGTCCCTATACCCATATATCCCTGTGTTCCTATACCCCTCTATCCCTGTGTCCCTATATCCCTGTGTCCTTATATCCTTGTGTCCCCATATCCCTATATCCCTGTGTCCCTATACCCCTGTATTCCTGTGTCGCTATATCCCTGTGCCCCTATACCCATATATCCCTGTGTCCCTATATCCCTGTGTCCCTATACCCATATATCCCTGTGTCCCCATATCCCTATATCCCCATATCCCTATAATCCCTGTGTCCCTATACCCATATATCCCTGTGTCCTTATATCCCTATATCCCTAAACCTCTGTGTCCCTTTAGCCCTGTGGCACTATATCCCTGTGACCCTATACCCCATATACCTGTGTCGCTATATCCCTGTGTCCCTATACCCCTATATCCCTGTGTCCCTATATCCCTGTGTCCCCATATCCCTGAGGCCCTATACCCCTATATCCCTGTGTCGCTATATCCCTGTGTCCCTATACCACTATATCCCTGTGTCCCTATACTCCTATATCCCTGAGTCCCTATACCCCTATATCCCTGTGTCCCTATACCCCTATATCCCTGAGTCCCTATACCCCCATATCCCTGTGTCCCTATATCGCTGTTTCCCAAACCCCTATATCCCTGTGTCCCTATACCCCTATATCCCTGTGTCCCTATATCCCTGTGTCCTTCTTTCCTTGTGTCCCCATATCCCTATATCCCTGTGTCCCTATATCCCTGAGTCCCTATACCCCTATATCCCTGTGTCCCTATATTCCTGTGTCCCTATACCCCTATATCCCTGTGTTGTGATATCCCTGGGACCCTATACCCCTATATCCCTGTGTCTCTATATCCCTGTGTCCCTATACCCCTATGTCCCTATACCCCTATATCCCTGTGTTATATTCCTGTGTCCCTATACCCCTATGTCCCTGTGTTGTTATATCCCTGTGTCCCTATACCCCTACATCCCTGTGTCCCTATATCCCTGTGTTATATCCCTGTGTCCCTATACCCCTATATCCTTGTGTCCCTATATCCCTGTGACCCTATACCCCTATATCCCTGTGTTATATCGCTGTGTCCCTACATCCCTGTGTCCCTACACCCCTATATCCCTGTGTTATATCCCTGTGTCCCTACATCCCTGTGTCCTTATACCCCTATATCCCTGTGTCCCTATACCCCTATATCCCTGTGTTATATCCCTGTGTCGCTATATCCCTGTGTCCCTATACCCCTATATCCGTGTTGTTATATCCCTGTGTCCCTATACCCCTATACCCCTGTGTTGTTATATCCCTGTGTCCCTATACCCCTATATCCCTGTGTTATATCCCTGTGTCCCTACATCCCTGTGTCCTTATACCCCTATATCCCTGTGTCCCTATACCCCTATATCCCTGTGTTATATCCCTGTGTCGCTATATCCCTGTGTCCCTATACCCCTATATCCGTGTTGTTATATCCCTGTGTCCCTATACCCCTATACCCCTGTGTTGTTATATCCCTGTGTCCCTATACCCCTATATCCCTGTGTTATATCCCTGTGTCCCTATATCCCTGTGACCCTATACCCCTATATCCCTGTGTTGTTATATCCCTGTGTTCCTATACCCCTATATCCCTGTGTTATTATATCCCTTTGTCCCTATACCCCTAGATCCCTGTGTCGCTATATCCCTGTGTCCCTATACCCCATATCCCTGTGTTGTTATATCCCTGTGTCCCTATACCCCTATATCCCTGTGTTATATCCCTGTGTCCCTATATCGCTGTGACCCTATACCCCTATATCCCTGTGTTGTTATATCCCTGTGTCCCTATACCCCTATATCCCTGTGTCCCTACATCCCTGTGTCCCTACATCCCTATATCCCTGTGTCCCTACATCCCTGTGTCCCTATACTCCTATATCCCTGTGTCACTATATCCCTGTGTCCCTATACCCCTATATCCCTGTGTTATATCCCTGTGTCCCTACATCCCTGTGTCCCTATACCCCTATATCCCTGTGTCGCTATATCCCTGTGCCCGTATACCTCTATATCCCTGTGTCCCTATACCCCTATATCCCTGTGTTGTTATATCCCTGTGTCCCTACATCCCTGTGTCCCTAAACCCCTATATCCTTGTGTCACTATATCCTTGTGTCACTATATCCCTGTGACCCTATACCCCTATATCCCTGTGCCCCTATATCCCGATATCACTGTGTCCCTATACATCTGTATCCGTGTCCCTATATCCCTGTGCCCCTATACCCCTGTATTCCTGTGTCCCTATATCCCAGTGTCCCTATACCCCATATCCCTGTGTCGCTATATCCCTGTGCCCCTATATCCCTGTGCCCCTATACCCCTATATTCCTGTGTCCCCATATCCCTGTGTCGCTTTATCCCTGTGCCCCATACCCCTATATTCCTGTGTCCCTATACCCCTATATCCCTGTGTCCCTATATCCCTGTGCCCCTATACCCCTATATCCCTGTGTCCCTATATCCCTCTGTCTCTATATCCCTTTGTCCCTATATCCTTGTGTCCCTCTATCCCTTTGTCCCGAAATCCCTGTACCCCCTATCCCTGTGTCCCTATATCCCTGGGTCCCTATATTCTAATATCCCTTTCCCCCAATGTTGCTGTGACCCTATATTGCCATGTTCCTATATCTCTGCCTCAGTATTCCTGTCTTCTTAAATCTTTGTGGCCCGATATTCTGATACCCCTGTGTTTTGAGGAAGTGCCACGTGTGCTCCAGGTTCCCTGTGAGATCCCTCCACCTCGGTCTCTGGAAGCCTGTATGCCCGTGGTCCTGGACAGACTGACTGGGGACCCCCATCTCCAGATATTGGTGCTTTTCCCCATCTGGGTTCCACAGACACTTTCTCACACTCTCGACCCCCAACCTAGACACACAGGCGCACGCACACACGCACACGCACACGAACACATGTATGTTTGTGGGGTGAATTTGTACTTGCAGGGTTACAATGTTCTTTCCTCAAAAACTGCATGAATTCATGTAGATCTGAGCTCAAACACTGTATGAATTCATGTAGATCTGAGCTCAAACACTGTATGAATTCATGTAGATCTGAGCTCAAAAACTGCATGAATTCATGGTGAGCTCTGAACTCAAAAACTGCATGAATTCATGTAGATCTCTGAGCTCAAAAACTGCATGAATTCATGTAGATCTCTGAGCTCAAAAACTGCATGAATTCATGTAGATCTCTGAGCTCAAAAACTGCATGAATTCATGTAGATCTGAGCTCAAAAACTGCATGAATTCATGTAGATCTGAGCTCAAAAACTGCACGAATTCATGTAGATCTGAGCTCAAAAACTGCATGAATTCATGTGGATCTCTGAGATCAAAAACTGCATGAATTCATGTGGATCTGAGCTCAAAAACTGCATGAATTCAAGGAGATCTGAGCTCAAAAACTGCATGAATTCATGTGGATCTGAGCTCAAAAACTGCATGAATTCATGTAGATCTGAGCTCAAAAACTACATGAATTAATGTAGATCTGAGCTCAAAAAATGCATGAATTCATGTAGATCTAAGCTCAAAAACTACATGAATTCATGTAGATCTGAGCTCAAAAACTGCATGAATTCATGGAGATCTGAGCTCAAAAACTGCATGAATTCATGTGGATCTGAGCTCAAAAACTGCATGAATTCATGGAGATCAGAGCTCAAAAACTGCATGAATTCATGGAGATCAGAGCTCAAAAACTGCATGAATTCATGTGGATCAGAGCTCAAAAACTGCATGAATTCATGTAGATCTGAGCTCAAAAACTGCATGAATTCATGTGGATCTGAGCTCAAAAACTGCATGAATTCATGGAGATCAGAGCTCAAAAACTGCATGAATTCATGTGGATCAGAGCTCAAAAACTGCATGAATTCATGGAGATCAGAGCTCAACAACTGCATGAATTCATGTGGATCTCTGAGATCAAAAACTGCATGAATTCATGTGGATCAGAGCTCAAAAACTGCATGAATTCATGGAGATCTGAGCTCAAAAACTGCATGAATTCATGGAGATCTGAGCTCAAAAACTGCATGAATTCATGGTGAGCTCTGAACTCAAAAACTGCATGAATTCATGTAGATCTCTGAGCTCAAAAACTGCATGAATTCATGTAGATCTCTGAGCTCAAAAACTGCATGAATTCATGTAGATCTCTGAGCTCAAAAACTGCATGAATTCATGTAGATCTGAGCTCAAAAACTGCATGAATTCATGGAGATCTGAGCTCAAAAACTGCACGAATTCATGTAGATCTGAGCTCAAAAACTGCATGAATTCATGTGGATCTCTGAGATCAAAAACTGCATGAATTCATGTGGATCTGAGCTCAAAAACTGCATGAATTCAAGGAGATCTGAGCTCAAAAACTGCATGAATTCATGTGGATCTGAGCTCAAAAACTGCATGAATTCATGTAGATCTGAGCTCAAAAACTACATGAATTAATGTAGATCTGAGCTCAAAAAATGCATGAATTCATGTAGATCTAAGCTCAAAAACTACATGAATTCATGTAGATCTGAGCTCAAAAACTGCATGAATTCATGGAGATCTGAGCTCAAAAACTGCATGAATTCATGTGGATCAGAGCTCAAAAACTGCATGAATTCATGGAGATCTGAGCTCAAAAACTGCATGAATTCATGGAGATCTGAGCTCAAAAACTGCATGAATTCATGGTGAGCTCTGAACTCAAAAACTGCATGAATTCATGTAGATCTCTGAGCTCAAAAACTGCATGAATTCATGTAGATCTGAGCTCAAAAACTGCATGAATTCATGTAGATCTCTGAGCTCAAAAACTGCATGAATTCATGTAGATCTGAGCTCAAAAACTGCATGAATTCATGTAGATCTGAGCTCAAAAACTGCATGAATTCATGGAGATCTGAGCTCAAAAACTGCACGAATTCATGTAGATCTGAGCTCAAAAACTGCATGAATTCATGTGGATCTCTGAGATCAAAAACTGCATGAATTCATGTAGATCTGAGCTCAAAAACTGCATGAATCCATGTAGATCTGAGCTCAAAAACTGCATGAATTCATGTAGATCTGAGCTCAAAAACTGCATGAATTCATGGTGAGCTCTGAGCTCAAAAACTGCATGAATTCATGGAGATCTGAGCTCAAAACCTGCATGAATTCATGGTGAGCTCTGAACTCAAAAACTGCATGAATTCATGTAGATCTGAGCTCAAATGCTGCGTGAATTCATGTAGATCTGAGCTCAAAAATGCATGAATCCATGGAGATCTGAGATCAAAAACTGCATGAATTCATGTGGATCTGAGCTCAAAAACTGCATGAATTCATGGAGATCTGAGCTCAAAAACTGCATGAATTCATGTAGCTCTGAGCTCAAAAATGCATGAATCCATGGAGATCTGAGATCAAAAACTGCATGAATTCATGTGGATCTGAGCTCAAAAACTGCATGAATTCATGGAGATCTGAGCTCAAAAACTACATGAATTCATGGAGATCTGAGCTCAAAAACTGCATGAATTCATGGAGATCTGAGCTCAAAAACTACATGAATTCGTGTAGATCTGAGCTCAAAAACTGCATGAATTCATGTAGATCTGAGCTCAAAAACTGCATGAATTCCTGTAGCTCTGAGCTCAAAAACTACATGAATTCGTGTAGATCTGAGCTCAAAAACTGCATGAATTCAAGTAGATCTGAGCTCAAAAACTGCATGAATTCATGTAGATCTGAGATCAAAAACTGCATGAATCCATGTAGATCTGAGCTCAAAAACTGCATGAATTCATGGAGATCTGAGCTCAAAAACTGCATGAATTCATGTAGCTCTGAGCTGAAAAACTACATGAATTCGTGTAGATCTGAGCTCAAAAACTGCATGCATTCATGTAGATCTGAGCTCAAAAACTGCATGAATTCAAGTAGATCTGAGCTCAAAAACTGCATGAATTCATGTAGATCTGAGCTCAAATGCTGCATGAATTCATGGAGATCGGAGCTCAAAAACTGCATGAATTCATGGAGATCTGAGCTCAAAAACTGCATGAATTCATGTAGCTCTGAGCTCAAAAACTACATGAATTCGTGTAGATCTGAGCTCAAAAACTGCATGCATTCATGTAGATCTGAGCTCAAAAACTGCATGAATTCAAGTAGATCTGAGCTCCAGAACTGCATGAATTCATGTAGATCTGAACACAAAAACTGCATGAATTCATGTAGATCTGAGCTCAAAAACTGCATGAATTCATGTAGATCTCTGAGCTCAAAAACTGCACGAATCCATGGAGATCTGAGCTCAAAAACTGCATGAATTCATGGAGATCTGAGCTCAAAAACTGCATGAATTCATGTGGATCTGAGCTCAAAACTGCATGAATTCATGGAGAGCTCTGAGCTCAAAAACTGCATGAATTCATGGAGATCTGAGCTCAAAAACTGCATGAATTCATGGAGATCTGAGCTCAAAAACTACATGAATTCATGTAGATCTCTGAGCTCAAAAACTGCATGAATTCATGGAGATCTGAGCTCAAAAACTGCATGAATTCATGTAGTTCTCTGAGCTCAAAAGCTGCATGAATTCATGTAGGTCTCTGAGCTCAAAAACTGCATGAATTCATGGAGATCTCTGAGCTCAAAAACTACATGAATTCATGTAGATCTCTGAGCTCAAAAACTGCATGAATTCATGGAAATCTGAGCTCAAAAACTGCATGAATTCATGTAGATCAGAGCTCAAAAACTGCATGAATTCATGTGGATCTGAGCTCAAAAACTGCATGAATTCATGTAGATCTCTGAGCTCAAAAACTGCATGAATTCATGTAGATCTGAGCTCAAAAACTGCATGAATTCATGTAGATCTCTGAGCTCAAAAACTGCATGAATTCATGTGGATCTGAGCTCAAAAACTGCATGAATTCATGTAGATCTCTGAGCTCAAAAACTGCATGAATTCATGTCGATCTCTGAGCTCAAAAACTGCATGAATTCATGGAGATCTGAGCTCAAAAACTGCATGAATTCATGTAAAACTCTGTGATCTCAGTTTTTAGATTAGATTCGATCTAAATACCACGGCATAGACAGAGAACGCAGAGGGCTAACACCTTCAACATTTTGTCGGGCTATCACCCATTGTTAACAGCTAACCCCGAGAAGGCAACTTTTTTTTTTAAAAATGGTTTTGTGATTTACACGTGAAAGAAGTGAAACGATCACTGTATTCTAACAGATGAAAGGCTTAACAGACAATCAATTTTTCAATGTATAATTTCAGCTACATCACACTGCAAACTTATTGCTGTAAATTCTGTGTTACGACCGAGCCCTCCACAATCTCCTGATCAAGGAGCGACGCTCCCAAAGCGAGTGTTGCTTCCAATTAAACCTGTTGGACTATAACCTGGTGTTGGTGGGATTTTCTGTATACTGTGATCGACTGCATACCCATCTCCCCTAAAACTCCATGACTGAATTCCAGCGTTCTCATACCTGTCGACCTCGATCACTATAGTCCAGTACAGGGAGCTTTCCTCTGTATCTGACCCTGTGCTGTCCCTCTCCCTGGGATTGGGGAGACAGTGTAGAGGGAGCTTTACTCTGTATCTAACCCCTTGCTGTCCCTGTCCCTGGGAGTGTTTGATGGGGGGGGACAGTGTAGAGGGAGCTTTACTCTGTATCTAACCCCGTGCTGTCCCTGTCCCTGGGAGGGTTTGATGGGGGGACAGTGTAGAGGGAGCTTTACTCTGTATCTAACCCCGTGCTGTCCCTGTCCCTGTCCCTGGGAGTGGGGGGACAGTGTAGAGAGAGCTTTACCCTGTATCTAACCCCATGCTGTCCCTGTCCTGGGATTGATTGATGGGGGGGGGGGGGACAGTGTAGAGGGAGCTTTACTCTGTATCTAACCCTGTACTGTCCCTGTCCCTGGGAGTGTTTGATGGGGGGACAGTGTAGAGGAAGCTTTACTCTGTATCTAACCCCGTGCTGTCCCTGTCCCTGGGAGGGTTTGATGGGGGGACAGTGTAGAGGGAGCTTTACTCTGTATCTAACCCTGTACTGTCCCTGTCCCTGGGAGTGTTTGATGGGGGGACAGTGTAGAGGAAGCTTTACTCTGTATCTAACCCCGTGCTGTCCCTGTCCCTGGGAGTGTTTGATATGGGTACAATGTAGAGGGAGCTTTACTCTGTATCTAACCCCGTGCTGTCCCTGTCCCTGGGAGTGTTTGATGGGGGGACAGTGTAGAGGGAGCTTTACTCTGTATCTAACCCTGTGCTGTCCCTGTCCCTGGGAGTGTTTGATGGGGAGACAGTGTAGAGGGAGCTTTACTCTGTATCTAACCCCATGCTTCCCCTGTCCCTGGGAGTGGGGGTGGGGGGGTGGGGGGGTGGGGACAGTGTAGAGGGAGCTGTGTGTTGGAGGGGATGCTGGAGTCCAGGATTCACTCAGTGAGCTGGATAGTGTTCACACTGAGTCAGTGTGGTCTGAGGAGATTCTCTGAACACAGGATGTGGCTCAGTGTGGGGACTGTTTCACAGCTCGATCAGCTCCCCACATCCTGTTTACCTCCCCGTCCCCCATCGCCACTCTCAACCTGCTGTAGGACACCGTCATTGTCAACTCCAAAAGATGGCCTAACCCTGCACCTCGAAATACACTCCTTTCCCTCGACCCCTCCCTATCTCTGTAACGCCCTACACCCCCCTCCCTATCTCTGTAACCCCCTACACCCCCCTCCCTATCTCTGTAACCCCCTACACCCCCTCCCTATCTCTGTCACCCCCCACACCCCCTCCCTATCTCTGTAACCCCCCACACCCCCTCCCTATCTCTGTAACCCCCTACACCCCCTCCCTATCTCTGTAACCCCCCTACACCCCCTCCCTATCTCTGTAACCCCCCTACACCCCCTCCCTATCTCTGTAACCCCCTACACCCCCTCCCTATCTCTGTAACCCCCCTACACCCCCTCCCTATCTCTGTAACCCCCTGCACCCCCCCATCTCTGTAACTCCCTCCACCCCCTCCCTATCTCTGTAACCCCCCTACACCCCCCTCCCCATCTCTGTAACCCCCCTACACCCCCTCCCTATCTCTGTAACCCCCTACACCCCCTCCCTATCCCTGTAACCCCCCTATGCCCCCCTCCCTATCTCTGTAACCCCCCCTACACCCCCTCCCTATCCCTGTAACCCCCTACACCCCCCTCCCTATCTCTGTAACCCCCTACACCCCCTCCCTGTGTCTGTAACCCCCCTACACCCCCTCCCTATCTCTGTAACCCCCTACACCCCCTCCCTATCCCTGTAACCCCCCTATGCCCCCCTCCCAATCTCTGTAACCCCCCTACACCCCCTCCCTATCTCTGTAACCCCCTACACCCCCCTCCCTATCTCTGTAACCCCCCTACACCCCCTCCCTATCTCTGTAACCCCCTACACCCCCTCCCTATCTCTGTAACCCCCTACACCCCCTCCCTATCTCTGTAACCCCCTACACCCCCCTCCCTATCTCTGTAACCCCCCTACACCCCCTCCCTATCTCTGTAACCCCCTACACCCCCTCCCTATCTCTGTAACCCCCTATACCCCCTCCCTATCTCTGTAACCCCCCTACACCCCCTCCCTATCTCTGTAACCCCCCTACACCCCCTCCCTACCTCTGTAACCCCCGTACACCCCCACCCTATCTCTGTAACCCCCCTACACCCCCTCCCTATCTCTGTAACCCCCTACACCCCCCTCCCTATCTCTGTAACCCCCTACACCCCCTCCCTATCTCTGTAACACCCTACACCCCCTCCCTATCTCTGTAACCCCCCTACACCCCCTCCCTATCTCTGTAACCCCCCTACACCCCCTCCCTATCTCTGTAACCCCCCTACACCCCCTCCCTATCTCTGTAACCCCCCCTACACCCCATCCCTATCTCTGTTACCCCCTACACCCCCTCCCTATCTCTGTAACCCCCTACACCCCCTCCCTATCTCTGTAACCCCCCTACACCCCCCTCCCTATCCCTGTAACCCCCCCTACACCCCCTCCCTATCTCTGTAACCCCCTACACCCCCTCCCTATCTCTGTAACCCCCCCTACACCCCCTCCCTATCTCTGTAACCCCCTACACCCCCCTCCCTATCTCTGTAACCCCCCTACACCCCCCTCCCTATCTCTGTAACCCCCTACACCCCCTCCCTATCTCTGTAACCCTCTACACCCCCCTCCCTATCTCTGTAACCCCCTACACCCCCTCCCTATCTCTGTAACCCCCTACACCCCCCTCCCTATCTCTGTAACCCCCCTACACCCCCTCCCTATCTCTGTAACCCCCCTACACCCCCTCCCTATCTCTGTAACCCCCCTACACCCCCTCCCTATCTCTGTAATCCCTACACCCCCCTCCCTATCTCTGTAACCCCCCTACACCCCCCTCCCTATCCCTGTAACCCCCTACACCCCCTCCCTATCTCTGTAACCCCCCTACACCCCCTCCCTATCTCTGTAACCCCCCTACACCCCCTCCCTATCTCTGTAACCCCCCTACACTCCCTCCCTATCTCTGTAATCCCTACACCCCCCTCCCTATCTCTGTAACCCCCCTACACCCCCCTCCCTATCCCTGTAACCCCCCCTACACCCCCTCCCTATCTCTGTAACCCCCTACACCCCCTCCCTATCTCTGTAACCCCCCCTACACCCCCTCCCTATCTCTGTAACCCCCTACACCCCCTCCCTATCTCTGCAACCCTCTACACCCCCCTCCCTATCTCTGTAACCCCCTACACCCCCCTCCCTATCTCTGTAACCCCCTACACCCCCCTCCCTATCTCTGTAACCCCCCTACACCCCCTCCATATCTCTGTAACCCCCCTACAGCCCCTCCCTATCTCTGTAACCCCCTACACCCCCTCCCTATCTCTGTAACCCCCCCTACACCCCCTCCCTATCTCTGTAACCCCCTACACCCCCTCCCTATCTCTGTAACCCCCTACACCCCCTCCCTATCTCTGTAACCCCCCCTACACCCGCTCCCTATCCCTGTAACCCCCGACACCCCCTCCCTATCTCTGTAACCCCCCTACACCCCCTCCCTATCTCTGTAACCCCCTACACCCCCCTCCCTATCTCTGTAACCCCCCTACACCCCCTCCCTATCTCTGTAACCCCCCTACACCCCCTCCCTATCTCTGTAACCCCTACACCCCCTCCCTATCTCTGTAACTCCCCTACACCCCCTCCCTATCTCTGTAACCCCCTACACCCCCTCCCTATCTCTGTAACCCCCTACACCCCCTCCCTATCCCTGTAACCCCCGACACCCCCTCCCTATCACCGTAACCCCCCCTACACCCCCTCCCTATCTCTGTAACCCCCTACACCCCCTCCCTATCTCTGTAACCCCCTACACCCCCTCCCTATCTCTGTAACCCCCCTACACCCCCTCCCTATCTCTGTAATCCCCTACACCCCCCTCCCTATCCCTGTAACCCCCTACACCCCCTCCCTATCTCTGTAACCCCCTACACCCCCTCCCTATCTCTGTAACCCCCCTACACCCCCTCCCTATCTCTGTAACCCCCCTACACCCCCTCCCTATCTCTGTAACCCCCCTACACCCCCTCCCTATCTCTGTAACCCCCCTACACCCCCTCCCTATCTCTGTAACCCCCCTACACCCCCTCCCTATCTCTGTAACCCCCTACACCCCCTCCCTATCCCTGTAACCCCCGACACCCCCTCCCTATCTCTGTAATCCCCTACACCCCCCTCCCTATCTCTGTAACCCCCTACACCCCCTCCCTATCTCTGTAACCCCCCTACACCCCCTCCCTATCTCTGTAACCCCCCTACATCCCCTCCCTATCTCTGTAACCCCCCTACACCCCCTCCCTATCTCTGTAACCCCCCTACACCCCCTCCCTATCTCTGTAACTCCGTCCGGCCCCTCCCCCCTTCCCTCTCTGTTTACAGAGTGTGAGGGAGGGGGCCCTGAGGTGTGTTTGAGATCGGCTATGGGGCCTACCCTGACTCACTGACGTTTCTGCTTGACGTCTCTCTCTCTCTCTCCTCCCCCCACCGTCCCGGGTGAGTCAGCCATGACCCAGCCCGATCCGAGGGTAACACTTGTGCGGGCGTGTGCTGAGTCACCCGTTTCCCAGCGTCTCTCGTAGCTGTGAAAGGTCACCCTAAATCCCTCAGGGTGGGAAATCTCTCCTCCTTCCCCTGCCTTGGCCTACTCCCAACTCCAGACCCAGGCAGCTCCCCTGCGCTCCCGGGAAGCGAGGGATGGCTGGTTTCAGGGGATTGACCCTGTTATTGTAAATCTCTGTCCGGTCGGAGTCACTGAGATGTCCAGCCACGGAAACAGACCCTTCGGTCCAACCCGTCCGTGCCCAGACCCAGAGATCCCAACCCGATCTAGTCCAGCCCCCTGGCCCATATCCCTCCAAACCCTTCCTATTCATATACCCATCCAAATGCCTCTTCAATGTTGTAATTGTACCAGCCCCCACCACATCCTCTGGCAGCTCATTCCATACACGTACCACCCTCTGGGGGTAAAAGTTGTCCCTTCGGTCTCTTTTATATCTTTCCCCTCTCACCCTAAACCTATGCCCCTCTAGTTCTGGGCTCCCCCACCCCAGGGGGGAAAAGACCTTGTCTATTTACCCTCTCCATGTCCCCCCCCCCCCAATGATGTTATAAACCTCTATAAGGTCACCCCCTCAGTCTCCCCCCACCCCAGGGGGAAAAGACCTTGTCTATTTACCCTCTCCATGTCACCCCCCCCCATGATGTTATAAACCTCTATAAGATCCCCCCCTCACCCTCCGACGCTCCGGGGAAAACAGCCCCAGCCTCTCCCTGTAGCTCCGACCCTCCAACGCCCTCGTACATCTTTTCCGAACCCTTTCAAATCTCTGAGCCTCGCGCACGGTCATCCAAAGGCGGTCGATCTGTTGTCCTGTGCAAGCCGCACCGTGACCTCCCAAACACCGATCCTCAAAAGGCCTGACCAACGAAGGCAGGCCGACCAAACACCTGGAGAGGCCGAGCTCGGGCAGTATCTGAACCCTCGCCCGAGACGTCGATTCTCCTGCTCCCCGGACGCTGCCTGAGCTGCTGCGCTTTTCCAGCGGCGCACGCCCTCTCTCGACCCCGATCTGCAGCCCCAGCGTGAAGCCGGAGGGCGTTGAATCGGTCGAACCCGTCCGTGCTGAGTCTCCCACGCTCAGCCCCCCCTCGCTTCCCGGGAACGCCCAGTCTAAGAACGTTCCTTCCTGGAGCAAGTGCCGCCCCTCAGTCCTCTGACAGACGGGCCTCACTTTTGGGATCTTCGGGATCGGGATTTTTTTTGTTCCCCTGGGGATTCCCATCCAGTCGCGCCCTCGCGCCCCCCACCCCAGCCACCACCCCATCAGAATGGCCAACTTGCAGCTCTCGATGGTATGCTCACTCTTCCCTAAACGGGCGCCATTTTGTCCTGGATCGAATTGAATGTGTCGTTCCCCGTGTCCCGAGGTACAGTGCGACGTTTTATCTTGTGAGCAGTACAGAGCTCAGTCACACGGATCAGTAAATAACAGCTTCAAAAACACAACGCAGGGACAGGCGAATGTTCGTGAGGCCGTTCGGGGTTTCTAACAGCAGCGGGGGGGTAGAAACCGTTTCGAAACCGGCTGGCGTGTGGGTGTTCAGGATTCCGCACCTCCTCCTCCCCCCTTCCCCCGATGGGAGAGGTGGTCGAGAAACGTTTCCCAGGGTGGGCTGGATCTTTGGGAATGCTGGCGGCCTTTCCTCGGCAACGGGGCCTGGTGGTTGGACTCTCCCGACGGGAGGTTGGGCCTTGGTGATCGGCCGGTCCCGTGCCCCCGATCCCGAGCGGTGTACAGCGCGCCCAGACAGAAGGGCGCGCACCGCTAAACGTTGGCCTGGGGGGTATTCACCGTCGCGCCGAATTTCCTCAGCCGCCTGAGGGGGAAGGGACGTTTTTTTGGGGGGGGGTTTTGTCACCAGGGCGTCCGCATCAAGAGAGCTTTAGTCGCAGGCGACCCACTCCCCAGGAGCTTGACAGTCTCCCCTCGTTCCACCTCGGCGTCTAAGGGGGGGAGAGCGTGAGTAACGTCCCGCCGAAAGGCGATCAGGTCTTCTGAGGCGCGCGATCACCAAAACAGCTCACAGGGGACGGTCCTCAAGGCCCCACACCATCGACCGGTGCAGACACCTCTCGTAAGGTCCCCCGCCTCCGATCCCACCAGCTGCCCCCCCCCACACCCCGAGCTCCTCCCGTTTTTGGGTGGGGGGGGGTCGGCTCATGCCCCTTTATTGGTCAGAGTATTGAGTACAGGGAGTTGGGACGTCATGTTGCGGCTGTACAGGGCATTGGGTTATAGGGGCCGCTGTTGGAATACGGCGGGCGATTCTGGTCTCCTCCCTATCGGAAAGATGTCGTGGAACTTGAAAGGGTTCAGGAAAGATTGACAAGGATGTTGGAGGGTTTGAGGCAGAAAAGGCTGGGGCTGTTTTCCCCGGAGCGTCGGAGGCTGAGGGGCTGACCTTATCGAGGTTTATAACACCATGACAGGGCTCCCATACACACAACCGGCAAGGGTGCCCCTGAGGTATGGCGAGACCGAGCAGAGACTACGACAACGGGTGAATGGGCACCACACGGCAACCAACAGACAGGAGGGTTCCCTCCCAGTTGGGGAACACTTCAGTGGTCCAGGGACGTTCGACCCCTGACCTTCGGGTGACCATCCTCCAAGTGACCGAGCAGAGGCTGGTAGGTCAGCTCTGTGCCCATAGGGAGGGCCTCAACTGGGACCTTGGGTTCAGGTCACATCACAGGGGACCACCATTACACTATACACACACACTCACACACACACACACTCACACACACTCTCACACACACACTCACACACACACTCACACACACTCACACTCACACACACACACACACACACACACTCACACACACACTCTCACACACACACACACACACACACTCACACACACACACACTCACACACACTCTCACACACACACACACACACTCACACTCTCACACACACTCTCACACACACACTCACACACACACACTCTCACACACACACACACACACTCACACTCTCACACACACACTCACACTCACACACACTCTCACACACACACTCACACACACACTCACACACACTCACACTCACACACACTCACACTCTCACACACACTCTCACACACACACTCACACACACTCACACTCTCACACACACTCACACACACACACACTCACACACACACTCTCACACACACACACACACACTCACACACACACACACACACTCACACACACACACACACACACACTCACACTCACACACACACACACACACACACTCACACACACACTCACACACACACACACACACTCACACACACACTCTCACACACACACACACACACACACACTCACACACACACACACACACTCACACACACACTCTCACACACACACACACACACACACACACACTCTCTCACAGACACTCCCACACACACCCTCTCACAGACTTATACCCCTATACACACACACACACACACACACACACACTCTCTCACAGACACTCCCACACACACCCTCTCACAGACTTATACCCCTATACACACACACACTCTCACACAGACACTCCCACATACACCCTCTCACAGACTTATACCCCTATACACACTCACACACTCTCACAGACACTCCCACACACACCCTCTCACAGACTTATACCCCTATACACACACACACAGACACTCCCACACACACCCTCTCACAGACTTATACCCCTATACACACACACGCTCTCACAGACACTCCCACACACACCCTCTCACAGACTTATACCCCTATACACACACACACACACACACACACACACTCTCTCACAGACACTCCCACACACACCCTCTCACAGACTTATACCCCTATACACACACACACACACAGACACTCCCACACACACCCTCTCACAGACGTATACCCCTATACACACACACACTCTCACACAGACACTCCCACACACACCCTCTCACAGACTTATACCCCTATACACACACACACACACACACACACACTCTCTCACAGACACTCCCACACACACCCTCTCACAGACTTATACCCCTATACACACACACACACACACAGACACTCCCACACACACCCTCTCACAGACTTATACCCCTATACACACACACACAGACACTCCCACATACACCCTCTCACAGACTTATACCCCTATACACACACACACAGACACTCCCACATACACCCTCTCACAGACTTATACCCCTATACACACACACACACAGACACTCCCACACACACCCTCTCACAGACTTATACCCCTATACACACACACACACACACAGACACTCCCACATACACCCTCTCACAGACTTATACCCCTATACACACACACACACTCACAGACACTCCCACACACACCCTCTCACAGACTTATACCCCTATACACACACACACACTCACACAGACACTCCCACACACACCCTCTCACAGACTTATACCCCTATACACACACACACACACACAGACACTCCCACACACACCCTCTCACAGACTTATACCCCTATACACACACACACACACTCACAGACACTCCCACACACACCCTCTCACAGACTTATACCCCTATACACACACACACTCTCACAGACACTCCCACACACACCCTCTCACAGACTTATACCCCTATACACACACACACACACAGAAACTCCCACACACACCCTCTCACAGACTTATACCCCTATACACACTCTCACAGACACTCCCACACACACCCTCTCACAGACTTATACCCCTATACACACACACACTCACAGACACTCCCACACACACCCTCTCACAGACTTATACCCCTATACACACACTCCCACTCACACAGACACTCCCACATACACCCTCTCACAGACTTATACCCCTATACACACACACACTCTCACAGACACTCCCACACACACCCTCTCACAGACTTATACCCCTATACACACACACACACAGACACTCCCACATACACCCTCTCACAGACTTATACCCCTATACACACACACACACACAGACACTCCCACATACACCCTCTCACAGACTTATACCCCTACACACACACACTCTCACACAGACACTCCCACATACACCCTCTCACAGACTTATACCCCTATACACACACACACACTCACACAGACACTCCCACATACACCCTCTCACAGACTTATACCCCTATACACACACACACACACAGACACTCCCACATACACCCTCTCACAGACTTATACCCCTATACACACACACACACTCACACAGACACTCCCACACACACCCTCTCACAGACTTATACCCCTATACACACACTCTCACAGACACTCCCACACACACCCTCTCACAGACTTATACCCCTATACACACACACACACACACACACAGACACTCCCACACACACCCTCTCACAGACTTATACCCCTATACACACACACACACTCTCACAGACACTCCCACATACACCCTCTCACAGACTTATACCCCTATACACACACACACACACAGACACTCCCACACACACCCTCTCACAGACTTATACCCCTATACACACACACACACACAGACACTCCCACACACACCCGCTGACAGACTTATACCCCTATACACACACACACTCTCACAGACACTCCCACACACACCCTCTCACAGACTTATACCCCTATACACACACACACACACACACAGACACTCCCACACACACCCTCTCACAGACTTATACCCCTATACACACACACACACTCTCACAGACACTCCCACATACACCCTCTCACAGACTTATACCCCTATACACACACACACTCTCACAGACACTCCCACACACACCCTCTCACAGACTTATACCCCTATACACACACACACTCTCACAGACACTCCCACACACACCCTCTCACAGACTTATACCCCTATACACACACACACACACACACAGACACTCCCACACACACCCTCTCACAGACTTATACCCCTATACACACACACACACAGACACTCCCACACACACCCTCTCACAGACTTATACCCCTATACACACACACACACAGACACTCCCACACACACCCTCTCACAGACTTATACCCCTATACACACACACACACAGACACTCCCACACACACCCTCTCACAGACTTATACCCCTATACACACACACACACAGACACTCCCACATACACCCTCTCACAGACTTATACCCCTATACACACACACACACACACTCCCACACACACCCTCTCACAGACTTATACCCCTATACACACTCACACAGACACTCCCACATACACCCTCTCACAGACTTATACCCCTATACACACACACACAGACACTCCCACACACAACCTCTCACAGACTTATACCCCTATACACACACACACAGACACTCCCACATACACCCTCTCACAGACTTATACCCCTATACACACACTCTCACAGACACTCCCACATACACCCTCTCACAGACTTATACCCCTATACACACACACTCACACAGACACTCCCACATACACCCTCTCACAGACTTATACCCCTATACACACACACACACTCACAGACACTCCCACATACACCCTCTCACAGACTTATACCCCTATACACACACACACACACACAGACACTCCCACACACACCCTCTCACAGACTTATACCCCTATACACACACACACACTCTCACAGACACTCCCACATACACCCTCTCACAGACTTATACCCCTATACACACACACACAGACACTCCCACACACACCCTCTCACAGACTTATACCCCTATACACACACACACACTCACAGACACTCCCACACACACCCTCTCACAGACTTATACCCCTATACACACACACACACTCTCACAGACACTCCCACACACACCCTCTCACAGACTTATACCCCTATACACACACACACACTCACAGACACTCCCACACACACCCTCTCACAGACTTATACCCCTATACACACACACACACTCTCACAGACACTCCCACATACACCCTCTCACAGACTTATACCCCTATACACACACACACACTCACAGACACTCCCACACACACCCTCTCACAGACTTATACCCCTATACACACACACTCTCACAGACACTCCCACATACACCCTCTCACAGACTTATACCCCTATACACACACACACAGACACTCCCACATACACCCTCTCACAGACTTATACCCCTATACACACACACACACTCACAGACACTCCCACATACACACTCTCACAGACTTATACCCCTATACACACACACACACTCACACAGACACTCCCACACACACCCTCTCACAGACTTATACCCCTATACACACACACACACACACACACACAGACACTCCCACACACACCCTCTCACAGACTTATACCCCTGTACACACACACACTCAGACACTCCCACACACACCCTCTCACAGACTTGTACCCCTATACACACACACACACAGACACTCCCACACACACCCTCTCACAGACTTATACCCCTATACACACACACTCACACAGACACTCCCACACACACCCTCTCACAGACTTATACCCCTATACACACACACACACTCTCACAGACACTCCCACACACACCCTCTCACAGACTTATACCCCTATACACACACACACACTCACACAGACACTCCCACATACACCCTCTCACAGACTTATACCCCTATACACACACACACAGACACACAGACACTCCCACACACACCCTCTCACAGACTTATACCCCTATACACACACACACTCTCACAGACACTCCCACACACACCCTCTCACAGACTTATACCCCTATACACAAACACACACACAGACACTCCCACACACACCCTCTCACAGACTTATACCCCTATACACACACACACACTCTCACAGACACTCCCACACACACCCTCTCACAGACTTATACCCCTATACACACACACACAGACACTCCCACATACACCCTCTCACAGACTTATACCCCTATACACACACACACTCTCACAGACACTCCCACATACACCCTCTCACAGACTTATACCCCTATACACACACACACACTCACACAGACACTCCCACACACACCCTCTCACAGACTTATACCCCTATACACACACACTCTCACAGACACTCCCACATACACCCTCTCACAGACTTATACCCCTATACACACACACACTCTCACAGACACTCCCACACACACCCTCTCACAGACTTATACCCCTATACACACACACACACACACTCTCACAGACACTCCCACATACACCCTCTCACAGACTTATACCCCTATACACACACACACACACACTCTCACAGACACTCCCACATACACCCTCTCACAGACTTATACCCCTATACACACACACACTCTCACAGACACTCCCACACACACCCTCTCACAGACTTATACCCCTATACACACACACACTCACACAGACACTCCCACACACACCCTCTCACAGACTTATACCCCTATACACACACACACAGACACTCCCACATACACCCTCTCACAGACTTATACCCCTATACACACACTCTCACAGACACTCCCACACACACCCTCTCACAGACTTATACCCCTATACACACACACACTCTCACAGACACTCCCACATACACCCTCTCACAGACTTATACCCCTATACACACACACACAGACACTCCCACACACACCCTCTCACAGACTTATACCCCTATACACACACACACACAGACACAGACACTCCCACATACACCCTCTCACAGACTTATACCCCTATACACACACACACACACACACAGACACTCCCACATACACCCTCTCACAGACTTATACCCCTATACACACACACACACACACAGACACTCCCACACACACCCTCTCACAGACTTATACCCCTATACACACACACACACACACACAGACACTCCCACATACACCCTCTCACAGACTTATACCCCTATACACACACACACTCTCACAGACACTCCCACATACACCCTCTCACAGACTTATACCCCTATACACACACACACACAGACACTCCCACACACACCCTCTCACAGACTTATACCCCTATACACACACACACAGACACTCCCACATACACCCTCTCACAGACTTATACCCCTATACACACACACACACACACACTCTCACAGACACTCCCACACACACCCTCTCACAGACTTATACCCCTATACACACACACACAGACACTCCCACACACACCCTCTCACAGACTTATACCCCTATACACACACACACACACACACAGACACTCCCACACACACCCTCTCACAGACTTATACCCCTATACACACACACACACTCACAGACACTCCCACACACACCCTCTCACAGACTTATACCCCTATACACACACACACACAGACACTCCCACACACACCCTCTCACAGACTTATACCCCTATACACACACACACAGACACTCCCACATACACCCTCTCACAGACTTATACCCCTATACACACACACACACACACACTCCCACACACACCCTCTCACAGACTTATACCCCTATACACACACACACAGCCACTCCCACATACACCCTCTCACAGACTTATACCCCTATACACACACACACACAGACACTCCCACACACACCCTCTCACAGACTTATACCCCTATACACACACACACACACACACTCTCACAGACACTCCCACACACACCCTCTCACAGACTTATACCCCTATACACACACACACAGACACTCCCACACACACCCTCTCACAGACTTATACCACGATACACACACTCACACAGACACTCCCACACACACCCTCTCACAGACTTATACCCCTATACACACACACACACTCTCACAGACACTCCCACATACACCCTCTCACAGACTTATACCCCTATACACACACACACACAGACACTCCCACACACACCCTCTCACAGACTTATACCCCTATGCACACACACACAGACACTCCCACACACACCCTCTCACAGACTTATACCCCTATACACACACACACTCACACAGACACTCCCACATACACCCTCTCACAGACTTATACCCCTATACACACACAGACACACTCTCACAGACACTCCCACATACACCCTCTCACAGACTTATACCCCTATACACACACACACTCTCACAGACACTCCCACACACACCCTCTCACAGACTTATACCCCTATACACACACACACTCACACAGACACTCCCACATACACCCTCTCACAGACTTATACCCCTATACACACACACACACACAGACACTCCCACACACACCCTCTCACAGACTTATACCCCTATACACACACAGACACACTCTCACAGACACTCCCACATACACCCTCTCACAGACTTATACCCCTATACACACACACACACACACTCTCACAGACACTCCCACATACACCCTCTCACAGACTTATACCCCTATACACACACACACACACACAGACACTCCCACACACACCCTCTCACAGACTTATACCCCTATACACACACAGACACACTCTCACAGACACTCCCACATACACCCTCTCACAGACTTATACCCCTTTATAAACACACTCTCACAAACACTCATACCCCACCTCGCATACACACACACACACACGTGCACACACACACATCGAAGTTTTTGTGGGGTGAATCTGTACTTGCAGAGTTACATTTTATTCTGCTCAGAGACTGCATGAATCCATGTGAGATTCTGTCGATCCCTTTTTCAGATGAGAATCAGTCTGACCATGGGACACAGACAGTCTCACACAGAGGGCACCTCACACACCTTCAATACATTCTCTGGGGCCGACATGACACCGATTGTTCAAGTTCACGAGAGATTGTAACTTCAGGAAAGTTCTGGGTTTACATATGCAGGAACTAAAACCAACATGGTCATTCTAAAAGATGAGAGACTAAACATACAATCCAGGTCTTTTTAAATATATCATTTCAGTTCCATCACTCTGTAACCCTTTGCTATAAATTCTGTGTCTTACGATCTGATTCTCCACAACCACCTGATGAAGGAGCAGCGCTCCGAAAGCTAGCGCTTCCAAATAAACCTGTTGGACTATAACCTGGGGTTGTGTGATTTTTTTAACTTTGTACTCCCCAGTCCAACACCGGCATCTCCGAATCATGGTAAGATTCTTGGTCGTGTAGATGAACAGAGAGATCTCGGTGTCCACGGACGTAGATCCCTAAAAGTTGCCACCCAGGTCGGACAGGGTTGTTAAGAAGGTGTACGGTGTGTTAGCTTTTATTCGGGAGAGGGATGGAGTTTTGGAACCATGAGGTCATGTTGTAGCTGTACAAATCTCTGGTGTGGCCACACTTGGAGTATTGCGCACCGTCTGCTCGCTGCATTATAGGAAGGACGTAGAATCTTAGAATAGCGAACGCAGCGTTGGGTATGCTTTCCTTTATTGGTCAGAGGATTGAGTACAGGGAGTTGGGAGGTCATGTTACGGCTGTACAGGACATTGGTTAGGCCACTGTTGGAATATTGCAGGCAATTCTGGTCTCCTTCCTATTGGAAAGATGTTGTGAAACTTGAAAGGGTTCAGGAAAGATTGACAAGGATGTTGGAGGGTTGGAGGGTTGGAGGCAGAACAGGCTGGGGCTGTTTTCCCCGGAGCGTCGGAGGCTGAGGGGGTGACCTTATAGAGGTTTATAACATCATGGGGGGGGGACATGGAGAGGGTAAATAGACAAGGTCTTTTCCCCCTGGGGTGGGGGGAGACTGAGGGGGTGACCTTATAGAGGTTTATAACATCATGGGGGGGGGGGGACATGGAGAGGGTAAATAGACAAGGTCTTTTCCCCCTGGGGTGGGGGGAGACTGAGGGGGTGACCTTATAGAGGGTTATAACATCATGGGGGGGACATGGAGAGGGTAAATAGACAAGGTCTTTTCCCCCTGGGGTGGGGGGAGACTGAGGGGGTGATCTTATAGAGGTTTATAACATCATGGGGGGGGGGGGGGGGGGACTTGGAGAGGGTAAATAGACAAGGTCTTTTCCCCCTGGGGAGGGGGAGTCCAGGACTACAGAGGCATAGGTTTAGGGTGAGAGGGAAAGATATAAAAGAGACCTAAGGGGCAACCTTTTCCCCCAGAGGGTGGTACGTGTGTGAATGAGCTGCCAGAGGATGTGGTGGGGGCTGGTACAATTGCAACATTGAAGAGGCATTTGGATGGGGATATGAATAGGAAGGGTTTGGGGGGATATGGGCCAGGGGGCTGGACTAGATCGGGTTGGGATCTCTGGGTCTGGGCACGGACGGGTTGGACCGAAGGGTCTGTTTCCGTGGCTGGACATCTCTATGACTCTATGTTGCCTGGTCTGGAGGGAAGGTCTTATGAGAAAAGGCCGAGAGACCTGAGGCTGTTTTCATTCGAGAGTGGAAGAGGTGACTTAATTGAGACATTTAGGGTCATCTGAGGGTTAGACAGGGTGAGAGCCTGTAACCCTCAGATAGTGATGGCTAACACGAGGGGACGTAACGATAAACTGAGGGGGGTGATAGATATCGGACAGAGGGCAGAGGGAGTTTCGTTACTCAGAGAGTAGTAAAGGGGGGGCATGGAACGCCCGGCCTGCAACAGGATTAGACTCGCCAGCTTTAAGGGCATTGACGTGGGCACTGGATAGACTTATGGATGGGAATGGAATCGTGTAGGATAGAGGGGCTTCAGATCGGCGCAACATCGAGGGCCGAAGGGCCTGGAGTGCGCTGGTCTAAGTCCGAGAGGGCGTAGAAACATTGCCACTTCAACGATACAACTCTGAAGGGAGTACAACCGCAGAGAGGCCTCTGGTGCACACTCTCTAGTTGCCAGGCAACGAGAAATGGTTAAGTGGGGCTTATAGGAAAGCCGGGTTTATAAATAGAGGGTGGGTGGGGGGGGGGTGCCGAGGGGGGGGCAAGGAAGCAATGCTGCACCTCTGTCAACATTTCACTCATGGGGACTCATGTTTTGGAGCACGGAAACAGACCGTTCAGCCCAACCAGTCCATGCCGACGCTAATCCCAAACTCAACTGGTCCCACCTGCCCTGAGCATACCCCACCCAAACGTTTCTCACTATCCCTAACGTCTTTGAACGTTGGGACTGTGCCCGCATCCCCCACTTCCTCAGTAAACCCTGTGTTAAAGACAAAATTATCCCCCCCCCCCCCCCCGTCCGTTTCACCTCTCACCTTCAAAGAAAAGGTGCCCTCGAGTCTTGAAATCTTCCCCCCCCCCACCTCGGCAAATCTATATCCCTTGTGATAGAAGACCCGGCCTTTGCTTCTATCTCTAACCCTCCAGTCCCGGTGACATCCCGGTAAATCTCTCCTGAGGTGAAAGTGAGGACTGCAGATGCTGGAGTATCAGAGCTGAAAATGTGCTGCTGGAAAAGCGCAGCAGGTCAGGCAGCACCCGAGGAGCAGGAGAATCGACGTTTCGGGCATCAGCCCTTCTTCAGGAATCTCTCCTGAACCCCCTCCAGTTTAACAATCCCCTTCCCGCAACAGTAATCCAGACGGGGCCTCGCCAATGTCCTGTACAACCCCAACGGGGGAAACGTCTCAACTCCTAGACTCAAAGGGCCGAGCGATCGAGGCAAGCTGAACGCTTTCTTAACCCCCGTCTACCCGTGACACAAACCTCAAAAGGGTTATGTCTCCTGAACCCTCTGGTTCCACCACGTGATCCCAAGGTCCTGTTTTGAATAGTGTCAGTCCTTGTTCGCGCAGTCACTGAGATGTCCAGCCCACGGAAACAGACCCTTCGGTCCAATCCCGTCCGTGCTGACCCAGAGATCCCAACCCGATCGAGTCCAGCACCTGGCCCATCTCCCCCCAAACCCTCCCTATTCATATCCCCATCCAAATGCCTCTTCAATGTTGTAATAGTCCAGCCTCCACCACATCCTCTGGCAGCTCATTCCATACACGTACCACCCTCTGGGGGTAAAAGTTGCCCCTCGGTCTCTTTTATATCTTTCCCCTCTCACCCTAAAACCTATGCCCCTCTAGTTCAGGACTCTCCCCCCCCCAGGGGGAAAAGACCTTGTCTATTTACCCTCTCCATGTCCCCCCCCCCCCCATGATGTTATAAACCTCTATAAGGTCACCCCCTCAGTCTCCCCTCCACCCCAGGGGGAAAAGACCTTGTCTATTTACCCTCTCCATGTCCCCCCCCCATGATGTTATAACCCTCTATAAGGTCACCCCTCGGCCTCTGACCCTCGGTCGCCTGGACTAGGTCCAAATTTACCTCCGCCAGCCGCTCCTTGACGTATTTGATCGCGAGCTCTTCGCAACGTGGGGGTAACCTTCCTCACCGTCCCGGACATCCCGGCGTCACCTGGCCAGGCCTACCTCACCCGCGACGCCGACGTTCCGATCCAAACCCTCCACGTGAACGGCCTCTGGCTCCGAACGCTCCGCCGATATTGTGTCCAACTGGCGTCCCGCGGGATCTCCCATCTTGTCAGAGGCGTCACTGAGTTCTAAGTCAGTCACTTTGGCCGCTCGAGCCCTCATCCACCCTCTTGGGCACGTCCTCAGGACAGGAGAGTGAGACTCGGATCTCTCTCCTCCCCATCAAAACGTGCTGACTATCCCAGGACAGTCCTAAGAGGGAAAGCAGGGTCCTGGGTCAGTGGGAAGACTCTCGGTGGTGCGGATGTGCCGAGGGATCTTGGCGTCCACGTGCACAGATCCCTGAAAGTTGCCGCCCAGGCGTTAAGAAGGCAGGCGGTGTGTTAGCTTTCATTGGTAACAGGGACTGAGTTCCGGGGCGGCAAGGTCATGCCGCGATTATACACAACGCTCGTGAGGCCACACTTGGAATATTGTGTACGGTTTGCTGGAGGGAGGGATGTGGGAGCTTTGGAAAAGAGCAGAGGAGATTTACCGGGGCGTTGCCCGGTCTGGAGGGACGGTCTTATGAGGAAAAGCTGAGAGACTTGGGAAAGAAGGCGGCCAAGAGGGAATTTGATAGAGACATAAAAGATGATTAGATAAGGCGGACAGTGGAAGTCTTTTTCCTAGGAAGAGGACGTCAGCGTGTACGAGGGACATAAACCACCCCGAGCCCCTCGATTAGATTCCAGTGTGTAACTCCCTCCCGGGTATCTGTTATTCGGTATATAAACCACCCCGAACCCCTCGATTAGATTCCAGTCTGTAACTCACTCCCGGGTATCTGTTATTCTGTATATAAACCACCCCGAACCCCTCGATTAGATTCCAGTCTGTAACTCCCTCCCGGGTATCTGTTATTCTGTATATAAACCACCCCGAACCCCTCGATTAGATTCCAGTCTGTAACTCCCTCCCGGGTATCTGTTATTCTGTATATAATCCACCCTGAACCCCTTGATTAGATTCCAGTCTGTAACTCCCTCCCGGGTATCTGTTATTCTGTATATAAACCACCCCGAACCCCTCAATTAGATTCCAGTCTGGAACTCCCTCCCGGGTATCTGTTATTCTGTATATAACCCACCCCGAACCCCTCGATTAGATTCCAGTCTGTAACTCCCCCCCCCCCCCCCCACCCCCCCCCCCCACCCCCCCCCCCCCCCCTCCCCCCCCCCCCCCCCCCCCCCCCCCCCCCCCCCCCCCCCCCCCCCCCCCCCCCCCCCCCTCCCTGGTATCTTTTATTCTGTTTATAAACACCTCAAACCCCTCGATTAGATTCCAGTCTGTAACTCCCTCCGGGTATCTGTTATTCTGTATATAAACCACCCCAACCCCTCGATTAGATTCCAGTCTGTAACTCCCTCCTGGGAATCTGTTATTCTGTGTATAAACCACCCCGAACCCCTCGATTAGATTCCAGTCTGTAACTCCCTCCCGGGTATCTGTTATTCTGTATATAAACACCCCGAACCTCTCGATTAGATTCCAGTCTGTAACTCCCTCCGGGTATCTGTTATTCTGTATATAAACCACCCCGAACCTCTCGATTAGATTCCAGTCTGTAACTCCCTCCCGGGTATCTGTTATTCTGTATATAAACCACCTCGAACCCCTCGATTAGATTCCAGTCTGTAACTCCCTCCCGGGTATCTGTTATTCTGTATATAAACCACCCCGAACCCCTCGATTAGATTCCAGTATGTAACTCCCTCCCAGGTATCTGTTATTCTGGATATAAACCACCCCGAGCCCCTCGATTAGATTCCAGTGTGTAACTCCCTCCCTGGTAATCTGTTATCGGTATATTAAACCACCCTGAACCCCTCGATTAGATTCCAGTCTGTAACTCCCTCCTGGGTATCTGTTATTCTGTACTATAAAACCACCCCGAACCCCTCGATAGATTCCAGTATGTAACTCCCTCCCGGGTATCTGTTATTCTGTATATAAAACCACCCCGAACCCCTCGATTCGATTCCAGTCTGTAACTCCCCTTTGGAAATATCTGTTATTCTGTGTATAAACCACTATTATGTCCCCCCTCCGACCTGACAAATCACCACCAAGCTTTACTGATAATGTCATGTCATTCAGCCGATGTTGTTTTCCACGTTATGGTCAGCCTAATGGGACCCCCATCTCCCTCGCCAGTCCCACAACGGGCTTCTGCACGTCACCAGTGTTCCCTCGAGGAGTTTATCTCTCTCGCTTTCCCTGTGACCTTTCCAATTGTTTTGCTCGACTGCGTTTACGATAAACCGCGCTCGCTACCTGCTGGTTGACGCGCAACGGCGCGGAAGATGATTGACTTGTGGTGACCATAGTTTCCAGAGGGTTCTGGTCCACCCGCCCCCACCCCCCACCCCAACGCACCCACACCGCCCCCATGTGTGGTTAAACCGAATGCCTTGAGATCTCACCTCCTGGCTGTCATTCACACGCTGACCGAAAGTCTGCTGTTTGCTGAACCTCTCCCCTGTGACTCTGGAAGGCTCCGAAACCGCTGCGTCATACCTTACAAACATTCTTACAAACCCATCGAGTCATGGTGGGCATCTCCCCCCCCCAAACCCACTGCAGCTTTAATAATTGTCGACTTTTCAAACGTGTCTCTCAGGCAACACCCTCCATGCACCCTCTGTGATTCGGTATATAAACCACCTGAACCCCTCGATTAGATTCCAGTCTGTAACTCCCTCCCGGGTATCTGTTATTCTGTATATAAACCCCCCTGAACCCCTCGATTAGATTCCAGTCTGTAACTCCCTCCCGTGTATCTGTTATTCTGTATATAAACCCCCCCGAACCCCTCGATTAGATTCCAGTCTGTATCTCCCTCCCGGGGTATCTGTTATTCTGTATATAAACCCCCCCGAACCCCTCGATTAGATTCGGTCTGTAACTCCCTCCTCGGGTATCTGTTATTCTGTATATAAACCACCCCGAACCCCTCGATTAGATTCCAGTCTGTAACTCCCTCCCGGGTATCTGTTATTCTGTATATAAACCACCCCGAACCCCTCGATTAGATTCCAGTCTGTAACTCCCTCCCGGGTATCTGTTATTCTGTATATAAACCACCCCGAACCCCTCGATTAGATTCCAGTCTGTAACTCCCTCCGGGGTATCTGTTATTCTGTATATAAACCACCCCGAACCCCTCGATTATCCCGGGGTATCTGTTATTCTGTATATAAACCACCCCGAACCTCTCGATTAGATTCCAGTCTGTAACTCCCTCCCGGGTATCTGTTATTCTGTATATAAACCACTCCGAACCCCTCGATTAGATTCCAGTCTGTAACTCCCTCCCGGGTATGTTATTCGATATAGAAACCACCCCCCGAAACCTTCTAGCAGTTTCCAGTCGGGAATATCCAGCCTGTCCCGGCTTAACCGGTCTCATACCCTCCTCCGTAGCTAAGGGATTGCAAATTTCCTCTCCACTGCTTTCCTCTTTTGCTGCTGTCCCTTCGTTTCATAGCGTCCTACAGCTCCGAGGCAGACCCTTCGGCCTGAACTGGTCCATGCTGACCGAAATGTCCATCCGCGCTAACCCCAACTGGACATCCTTCCCTAAGAAAGAGTTGGACCGAGCTCTCAAGGATAGTGGAATCAAGGGTTATGGGGATAAGGCAGGAATAGGATACTGATTGAGGATGATCAGCCATGATCATATTGAATGGTGGTGCAGGTTCGAAGGGCAGAATGGCCTACTCCTGCACCTATCGTCTATTGTCTATTCGTGCATTCGTCCAAAGTCGCGAGACAAACACCTCTGCTGGAAGTTCAATCCACACGCGTGCCGACCTCTGCGTTTCAAAAGAAAATTGTCCCTCGGGCTCCCTTTTGCTCTTTCCCCTCTAACCTTCATTTGATGCCCTTCGGTCGTCGATTCGCCAACCCTGGGGGAAAGACAGAGCGCATTCCCTCTATCCAATACCTCTCCTCAACTTCGACACTTCAGGAATATAACCCCTTGGACGACGCGATGACTCGCGGCCAGGCAGAATTCTGATGAATTCCCTCCACGTTTTGTGGGAGGCTGCGTGGGGGGGGGGGGATTTGTAGCAGCGTTCAGGGTGGTGTATTTATGGGATAACACATATTCCCGACTGGAATCTGATCGAAGGTTTCGGGGGTGGTTTCTATACAGAATAACAGATACCCAGGAGGGAGTTACAGACTGGAATCTAATCGAGGGGTTCGGGGTGGTTTATATACAGAATAACAGATACCCGGGAGGGAGTTACAGACTGGAATCTAATCGAGGGGTTCGGGGTGGTTT
Organism: Chiloscyllium punctatum; assembly: GCF_047496795.1. NCBI lineage: Eukaryota > Metazoa > Chordata > Chondrichthyes > Orectolobiformes > Hemiscylliidae > Chiloscyllium > Chiloscyllium punctatum. The sequence continues at coordinate 44,498 of NW_027309910.1, read as the reverse complement.
CTATACAGAATA